>NC_067475.1:140384286-140576786 GCF_947179515.1 Apodemus sylvaticus | reverse complement strand
GCTCTCACTGCTCACCAGCTCCAAGCCTCTGCACTTCACTGCTGGAGCAATGGCTGCTGCAAAGGACTTCAGGATGAGGACGGAGGCAGGGAGACCTCCATGTGGGGGCCAGTGGCCTGCCTGATGCACTCTTCTCTTCCTCATGCTCCGCTCCGTTTGTATTTCCTGAGCTCCCGCCCACAGGCACGGTCAGCTTCTGTGTTTGCACTGGTGGACTAATAGCATGTGGCATGTGCTACTCGTCCACCTGGCCCAGAAGTCTCCAACAGTCAGTCCAAAACACTCTCTGGAAGAGCTGCCTTCCCAGCTAGGGATCTACTTTTTTTCACTGCTGTGACTAAATGACTAACTGAAACAACTTTGATACTTTGCCTCGTGATTTAAGGAGCAGTCCATCGCTATCTGGAAGTCATGACAGCTGGAGTTTGTGGCAGCTGGTCACGCTGCACCTGTGTTTTCAGGAAACGGACAAAGATTGATGATTGCCGATACTAACTTCATCGTCCTCTTTATTCCTTTCAAGGTCCTGACCCACAGAGTGAAGCTACCCACATTTAGGGTGGGTCTCCCATTTCAATTAACATAATCTAAAGTTCCCTTTGCAGACATGGGCAAAGGTTTGTCTTGAAGAGGTTAATCTCCTAGGTGATTCTAGATCCCATGATATCGATAATCAATATTAATTATCCCATTAGCTGTGTCAAGAAATAAATGTGTGCTGAAGCTAATAGAAAAGAAACTGGGGAAGACCCTTGAGGGCATGGGCACAGGAGAAAAGTTCCTGAACAGAACACCAATAGCTTATGCTCTAAGATCAAGAATTGACAAATGGGACCTCATAAAATCACAAAGTTTCTGTAAGGCAAAGGACACTGTCAAAAGGACAAAACGGCAACCAACAAATTGGGAAAAGATCTTCACCAACCCTATATCCGATAGAGGGCTAATATCCAATATATACAAAGAACTCAAGAAGTTAGACCCCAGAGAACCAAATAACCCTATTAAAAAATGGAGTATAGAGCTAAATAAAGAATTTTCACCTGAAGAACTTCAGATGGCTGAGAAGCACCTTAAGAAATGTTCAGCATCATTAGTCATTAGGGAAATGCAGATCAAAACAACCCTGAGATTTCAGCTCACACCAGTCAGAATGGCTAAGATCAAAAACTCAGGAGAAAACAGGTGCTGGTGAGGATGTGGAGAAAGAGGAACATTCCTCCAATGCTGGTGGGGTTGCAAGCTGGTACAACCACTTTGGAAATCAGTCTGGTGGTTCCTCAGAAAAATGGACATGACACTTCTGGAGGACCTGCTATACCACTCCTGAGCATATACCCAGAGGATTCCCCAGCATGCAATAAGGACACATGCTCCACTATGTTCATAGCAGCCTTATTTATAATAGCCAGAAGCTGGAAATAACACAGATGTCCTTCAATAGACGAATGGATACAAAAAATGTGGTATATTTACACAATGGAATACTACTCAGCAATTAAAAATTTTTAGCCAAATGGTTGGAACTGGAAAATATCATCCTAAGTGAGATAACCCAATCACAAAAGAATACAATGTGATGGAATGCAATCACTGATAAGTGGATATTAATTAGCCCAGAAGCTCTGAATACTCCAGACACAATTAGCATATCAAATAATTGCCATGAAGAAGGGAGGAGAGGGCCCTGGTCCTGAAAGGCTTGATCCAGCATTGTAGGGGAGTACCACGACAGAGAAAAGGGAGGAGGTGATTGGAGAATGGGTGGAGAGAAGAGGGCTTATGGGACATATGGAGAGGGGGCAACTGGGAAAGGGGAAAGCATTTGGAATGTAAACAAAGAATATAGAAAAAAAGAAAAAAGAAAAAGAAAAAGAAAGAAGTGTGTGTTGTGTCGAGCCACTGGCATTGGGGGTCATTTTGTTCTGCATTCTGCCTATGGGATTGCCGTGTGGTCCAGAAGAGCCGGAGTGGGCTTAACTATGGATACAGACACAGGAGAAAGAGGATCCAAGGTAAACCAAGGTGTGGCTCCAGGTTCCACCTCTTCCGGGTTCCAACTCTTCTCTGTCGGGGAGCACCAGCTAGGAGAGGGCAGGGCAAAGTCCAGAACGGGTGGGGTCCACAGTCTGCTTCTTCCCTGTGGGGTGTCAGTCACCGCTGCCTGCCAGGCCTGGAGGAGGTTGGCAGAGTCTGGAAAAAGCAGGCTCCTGATTCTGTTGGGAGTGAGTGGCCAGTGGGAGCGGGATGTGGGGAGTGTGTGTGGGAGGGGTAGGGTCCTCTCTGAGATCGTCGTGTTACAGGTCTTTTAAGCGAAGGCCTTCTCCACGACCTTTAATGAAGCAGCTCTCTGAGATGATCTCAGCTTGTTCCTATTTATTCAGAGTGAACCAAGGATTATATGGTTTTTGAGGAAGGGCGTGAGGATATCCAGGGAGGAAAGGTCATTGCCTGAAGGCTGAGGCCACTGAGATGCCTCATACATGGAGAGACTTCCCAGGTGCTGAGTACTGAAGCCGAGCCTGCGACAGCCGGATTGGAGGTCGAGGCAGACACCGAAGCAGAGAAGGAGCAAGCGCTACTCCTGCGGGTCTCACGGTTTGAGATTGAGGCAGACACCGAAGCAGAGAAGGAGCAAGCGCTACTCCTGCGGGTCTCACGGTTTGAGATTCCCGAAGCTTGGACTTGCTCCGGTTCATCCGGTCCACACCAATCCCTCTGGTGGCAGGGTTCATGCACCCCACACCCAGGCTCCCTCCCTGGGGTTCCTCTCATGCTCAGAAGGGGAGTGAAGAGAAGCACAGGAAAAAGCTTGGAGCTGAAGGAAAGTGCCCCCAACTAGAACCCACAAGCTGCAAGACCCCCAACCACGAAAAGGAGACTGTCTCTTAGCTGCTGCTGCTGCTGCTGCTGTAAGTAAAGCAGTAGCCATGGCAACAGACTTGAAGAAAGCCACCAGAATCTGGTGACCAGGTAGGGATAAAAACCAACCGGAAAATGCATTAGACACCAAGGAAGATGAGGTCAAGCTGAGGTGGGGCCCTGGCTTCCAGGTGCAGTGTGTTCACTGCGGCCTCTCCTCTCCTCCCCTCCCCTCCCCTCCTCTCCCCTCCCCTCCCTTCCTCTCCTCTCTCTCCATAATAGCTGTGGGCACTCTAAAAGGCAGAAGAGCCGGTGAGACAACAACGACGCTGTGGGACTGGGGCTGTGCGTCAGTCCTCTCCTCACCCACGTTTCTGTCTGTCCCCTAAGAATGTCTCCCAGTTCCTCTCTGGCTGCTTCCTTCCCAGACATAGTTCAGCCCAGTCACACACAGTCAACCACACACACACACACACACACACACACACCAGTGTTAGTAGATGACATCCAGCTCCAAACACTAAAACCCACAGAGGAGTAGAAGGAGCTTGTCGGGAGGACAGCTGATTGTTTGGGTGGGTCTCAGAGACAAGCGCGTTCCACCTGTTTATCCCTCTGCAGTCTCCACCTTCTCCCAGCACAGACTAAGTCCTCAGATGCTTTTACTAAGTGCTTAAGAAATCTAAGCGTTCCCCGACAGGTTTTCCTTTCCTGTTACAGTCTGTATTTCTGCTTCTAGCATTTTTACTGCTAATTTCAAACTCTGGGAAACCTCAACTCAGCTTCCCCGTCCCCCATCTTTTAGAGAAAGATGGGGCTGAATGAATGCCTCCCACCAGAGCTGTTTTAACTTTGGCAGAGCGTCTTTGAGCAGAAGTGTTCACCTGGGATACATGAGACCCTCCCTAGAGTCCTGGTTAGTTTTCTGTCTTCTTGATAGAAGCCAGTTATTGGGAAGAAAGAACCTCAATAGGTAAAGGGTTCCCACGAGATTGGCCTGAGGGAAAGCCTGGGGGCATTGTGTTGACTGATGATTGATGTGGGAGAACCCCATTACTGTAGGGATGCTACTCCCAGTCTGCTGTCCTGGGCTATAAGGAAAGGCATCCGAGCAAGCCAGTAAGCAGCACCCCTCCATGCTTTCACTTCAGTTCCTACTTGTGAGGCCCTTCCTTGAGTTTCTGCTCTGTGGAGAGCCCTTGATGCAGCTTCAAGGATATTGGCAAGAATGCTTACATTGGGCTAGGACAAAGGAGTAGCGCCAGTAAGAATATTTACATTGGGCTAGGACTAGGCCCGAGATGAATGCAGCTGAGGAGTGGATGTATTCTTTTTATCTTGGTCACCCTGATAAACCCACAGACATAGTGATCATGGGACTTTGTTTATTGCCTTGTTTGTTCCTTGACTACTTTGTCTTTGATCTAAGAACTAACCCTATTCTCTGCATGTACCTAGATTGGTATACAAGCAGACTGGAAAAAAATAAACCTGCTTCAGCACTGGCTGAAGTTATGTTATAATATTGTCTGCTTTTCTCTCTTTAATCCTTACTCCCTCCCTTGAGTCTCCATTGACTGACTGAGCTGGCTTGGTCACTGCTCTGACTCCCCTCAGCGATGGCATGTGACCTAAGAGCTATACGTTGAACTAAAACTTTTCTTTTATCACAGAAATAGAAGTCAACTTAAGACACTTGTATTAAAAATGAAGCAAACAAAAATATAATAAAAAGGCTATATTCTCAAAAGAAACGCAGATAGTGTCTTTGTTACAGTTGTACTGCTATGAACAGACACCATAACCAACACGGGCTTTAAAAAAGACAACATTCAATTGGGGCTGGATTACAGGTTCAGACGTTCAGTCCATTATCATCCAGGTGGGAGCATGGCAGCATCCAGGCAGGCTGGTGCAGGAGGAGCTGAGGGTTCTACATCTTTATTCAAAGGAAGCCAGAAACAGATGGAGCATCCTCAAGCATCTTGAAGAAAGATCTCCAAGCCAACCCACACAGTGACACACTTCCTCCAACAAGGCCACACCTTCTAATAGCGCCACTCCCTGGGGCGAGCATAAACAAACCATCACACATAGCTAATAAACATTTTTTAAAAAATATTCAACATCCCTAGCCATCAGAGAAATGCGAGGGAAGAACTACTTTAACATTCCATCTCACCTCAGTAGTTAGGAAAAGAAATCGGCTCGGATGCCCATCATCTGATGAAGGGTAAAGAAAAGGCTATACATATGCACAGTGGAATCTTACTCAGCCCTAACTAAAGAAAAATAAAATTATGACATTTTCATGGAAATGGATAGAATGGAAGAAAACTTTATACTCAGGCTCAGGAAGACATACACCATATGTTCTCGCTCATGTGTGGATCAGAACTTCAAACTAATTTTTCTGGTTAGCTTGGAATAGCTGAAGGGACCAGGAAGCTAGAAATAGGTCATGAGTAGAGGAGAGACACGCTTGAAGAGGGGTGGCGAATAAAACACTTAAAAAAAAATAAAACTAGAGGAAATAAATACTGGAATGGTAGGATTTAGACAAGTAAGGGGATGGGGGTAGGTCACAGAAAGAATGAAAGAAACGTTACCCCAAATAAGGAAACCTATTACTCTGTGAGCTAATAAAAAAATGCTCTTTTATGAAAGAGTTTGAAAGGAGATTCACTACATGACTAGATGATGCCCGTCTCAGATGCCAGGGTGATCAAGGAAACATCCCAGGGCCGCTGTAGGGCCCCCTCTGTGAGCTGGAAGTCAGAAGACTCCAGAAGCTTTGGAAACAACAAAGCTGTTGCCCTTGCTCTTGGTTGTTCACCAGAAGGACATGGTGAGATCCTGTTTCTGAGGGTACCACAAACCTTGGCTACAGGACGGAGAAGTCGTGCTGGGACTGGCCTCGGAGCCCCGCCCTGCTGCTGGCTGGGATGTGTAGTCCTGGAAGGTGCTACGTAAGCTGTCAGTATTGAGAGAGCCGTGAAGTGTCTTACCCAGCCGTGTGCCCAGCAAGATGTGCCTACTGGTACAATGGTGGCACGCCTGTTATGGAGGCAACCAATTGTGTTCTGCTTGGCTTTAAGGCCAGCCCTACAAGAGGAAACAATGCTTGGACAAAGAGCTGTGGCTGGCGACGTCGTAAGCCCAGGTAGGAATTTACTACTTCTTGTTTTGATAAATTGACAACATATCACACTACCTTCCAGTATGTACGATTGTCAGCACAGACCAATGCTACTCTTCGCCTTGATCAGAGAAGTCTCGCTTTGCAACGAGGGATGGTGAATGCAGAGACTCATGGCTGTTGAAGATGCAGAAAATAAGAGCCAGTGGAGTGCTCAACCTTAAACAAGACACTCCCACCACTCCTGCGAAGCTCAGGGGTTGTGAGGAAGAGCTGATGGTGGGGAAAGCTCTGAAACTCTGTCTTGTGCTCATGATAGGGCCATTTTGATTATTAACTCAGAGCAGCTGCAGATGCCTGCGCTGGGACTGTCAACAGTTGGGAAAGAGTGGGGGAGGGGCTTGTGACCTATTGGCTATGGATGGGTGCTGGGTGTGGAGGTGCTGTTGTTTTTAGTTAAATGCCCACTGATGAGCCCACTAGGCTCCAGTGGATAGTCCCACATCTCTGGACACACAGATAGCTCTGGTTAAACTCAGTGACCATCAACACAACACACAAAGACATGAATCTAGGAAAGAGATTTGTAGGGGAAAGGGTTGTTGATAGGAGTGGGGCACACGTGATAGAAGATTCCCGTAGGAGATTGTCTAATAAACAAAGTTAGTTAATAGAAAATGAAGATAAGGATAATTCTCAAAAACCTCCCAAGTCACAGTTCTTAAAGATGGAAAGATGACTATGTGTTAAAGATTGCATCTGCCCCAGTGGTTGAGGGAACCCAACAGAGGCTCTAACAGGCTTAAAGGAAAAGCCAAAGAGCACAAGCACACACGGCCAGCCTTTGCGTTTCAGGTCCCACGCGCGTAGCTTAAAAGCACACGGGATTCCTCTGTACAGAAACTGTCCCCATCACTCCTTAAATGATATAGAGCAGAGTAACTATTCACACAGCACTTAAATGGAGCGAGGTCATATGTGATCTGGTGAATGCCCCTGTCTCTCTCCCTCGCCTATACCCCTCCCCATGCCGACTTCCCTGGCTTTGATCCTTGAGGCCCGAGAACTTGCTGACCTGAGAGCAGCTTCCCAATAAACGTGCCTTTAAGCTAATCTAATCTGGCTTGAATTGGGTCATTTCACCAGTGGGGAAATAGCATATCCGTGGCCTTTTTTGTTTCCCAGTCCCTATGATTCTACAAATGCCTGAGAAAAGTCTTGTTTTGCATTCCTGTGACATCCTGTCTTACATGGCAGCCTGGCTAGGCTACTAGATCCAGATATGCAGTCAAATATTATTCCGGATGGTTCTATGAAGGTGTTTTTGGAACAAGATTAACACTTGAGCAGGAAAAGCAGATTACAGCCCCATCCAATCAGCTGAAAGCTTTCCCTGAATAAAGACTTGTTAGAAGGCTCCTGAGAGAAAGGAGTATGAGATGCAGCAAGATGGCTGAGTGGGTAAAGGCATTTGCTGCCAGGCCAGAGGACATGCGTTTGCTCCCTGGGACCCATATGGAGGAAGAAGACTCCCTACAAGTTGGCCTCTGACCTCCAGATGCATACCATGGCACATGCACACCCACAATAAACAAACAAACAAACAAACATGTGATTTTAAAAAATGAAAGTGAGCTCTCCCAGGAACCCCAAGACTCCAACTTGCTGGCCTGATCCTCAGATTCTCAGATCTTTATGACTTCCCTATAACGTGCACCCATTTCTAAGATTCCCCTCTCTCCTGGTCATTCTGCTTCTCTGGAGAGTCCTAGAAAAATTACTCTGAGTAAGGTAGACATAGTTGTTGCAACTAGACTCTCCAGGTGCTTTCAAAGTCTGATAAAGCCTGGCTTCCTGCCCAGCTTCTGCACAGAGCAGCTTTATATGTGGTCACTACGTACCACCCTCCAATTCACACAGCAACGCTCACCACAGTTTTTGATTAGGAGGAGAACAAGAATGAGGCTTACAGGCAGAGACTCGATAAAGGGCCTCCCCTGGCTTGAACACTCTGGTGACAATGGCAAGCGTCCCAGGAGCATGGGCTCCTGCCTCCAGCTCCCAACTTAATGGAGGCTGGGTTTTCCAGGTCACACATCTGTGTGACAAAGAAAGGGGGTCCTGAGAGCTGAAAGCACACGTTTGACTTCTGGGTTTATTAAAGCCCAGATAGGATGAAACTTAAAAGGCTGGCTGGGGACTGGGTGTGACCATTGATGACAAAACAGCCAGCACCCAGACCGTTTGAGTCATTACAACAGACACACCAATGACTGTTGGTTTTTGCTTTTTAGGCATAGAGGACACTGAGGTCCTTAAAAGTGCTGGGCTCTGTTCACAGTTCTTGATAACATCTTTTTGTTGTTGTTGCCACTTTTCTATTGCGCTGATAAAATACCCTGACAAGAAAATAAAGGATTTCTTTTGGCTTTTAGTTTCAGAGAGGGCCACAGTCCATCATGACAGGGAAGAGCCAGGCAGCAGAAACAGGAGGTCATCCTGGCAGTCAGAAAGCTGAGTCATCAATTCATCCCTATACCAGAAGCAGAGAGAGAGAGAGACAGAGACAGAGACAGAGACAGAGACAGAGAGACAGACAGAGAGAGAGAGAAAGAGAGACACACACAGAGAGACAGACAGACACAGAGACAGACAGAGATAGGGACAGAGACATGAAGAGAGACAGAGAGACAGAGAGACAGAGAGAATCAGAGAGAAACAGAGAAACGAAGAGAAACAGAGAAACAAAGAGAAACAGAGACCGAGAGAGACAGAGAGGCAGACCAGAATAGAGAGAGGATGGGAGTGAGAGGTAGAGAGAGAAGTAGAGAGACAGAGGAACAAAGAGATACACACAGAGAGAAACAGATGGAGAGAAAGAGACAGAGAGAGAGAGGGAAAGAGATAGCGACAGAGAGGTAGAGTCACCCCAGTGATATTTCCTCTGGCAAGGCTGCCCCTCCTGAAGGCTCTATAATCTCTTCAAAGTGTACCACAAAGTAGGGGTCAAGTTTTCAAATAAATAAGCCTATGGGCAAACATTTCCTATTCAATCTGCATCTTATAACATCTTTTTATTTTCTTCTAATGAACAAGAACACTGAAGGAATTACACAGGAAAGTGGCTTGCCCAAGGCCACAGAGCCAAGGAAGAGCAGAGACAGAGATCTTAGGCAGGTGTGCTAGCCGTGAGGTTTAATGTGAGACTAGAGACTGGATGGAGAAGACGTGGCAAGATGGCAGACAGGAGAGGACGGTAGGAGACGACAGCTATGAGTCAGGCTAAGGAGTGTGTGGTTGTTTTCACCCTTTCCTCCAGCCCAGATTTTAGTGTTTGCCATGGGCCTTCAGTGCCTGCTGTAGGAGTGTGAGTGTGTGCTGTGCAGTGTTGACATTGTCACCTCACAGTGGAGTTTTAGTCAGGCAAGAGCAGGAACAAAATCATGATGCTGCACACAGCTGTGCGGAGCTGGAAACCACGTGAAGCAAATAAGCCAGACGCAGGATGATAAGCATTATAGTCTTTCATTCAAATGCAGAGTCTATGTTTAGTATCTGGAAAGTAGAGGGGGCTTGGGGAAAAATCACAGAGGAAGAGGAGGAGAAAGACAAATGCTGTGTTTTCTGTTGTGTGGAACCTGCATTTCAAAACACAATCAGTATCTACCCATGTGTCCATCCACCTGTCAACTGCAGAGAAGAAGATAAGAGAGAAGAAGGGGGCTGCTTGGGAGGAGACGGGAGCGGTAGGAACGGGGAGGTTGTCAGGCAGGTTGAACAAGAGTACAATGCCTACTTAGGTGAAAACAGCAGAAAGAAACCATGACTCTGGTAGGGATTTTAGAAAAAAAGGCCTCGCCTTGTTTCCAGTGGTTCTCTCGCTTTTACCTGCCACCGCTGCCGTCATTAGTGTCCTGTCTGCTGACCCAGACAAGGAGCACATCCGGTGGAGCACACCCACAGTGACCCTCAGTGACCCACAGACCGACAGCAACGAGGCAGACACCTTTATTGTTACGAGTAATTGACACTTAGGGTTATTCGTTCCTGTGGAAAAGGTAGCTAATGAATGTTTCTGCCTTTATTCTGAAGACAATGAATTTTGTATATTTAAAAAATAAAAGGTATCTTCTTTTCCCTCTGGAACCCCAGGAGTTTCAGTGGTGAACAAAACCTAATTTTATTTTCTGACTCTTCATGGTTCGTACCGGAAGCGGTCTGGGGTGATGGACTAACACTCATCTAGCTACTCACTGTAGTGACAGAGTAGACTTGCCTGGTCCACAGGACTCTGATAAGCAGCTGTGGGCCTCCAACGCTTGGTGACGGGTGTCAGCAGACACATCACTGTCGTCCCAGCACTGTGGATAGCCCTGATTTGCCACATAGAGAGACCGATTTCAAACCTAGACGGAGGCTCCATTTTCCCAGGGATGAAGTATTCATCCCATTACGGCTTAGCAAAGAAATATAAGGACAGATGGCTGAAAGGGCCACCGGGGAAATGGCTTGGCCATGCTGCACCGGCTGAGAGTCCACGCTGCCATCCGTGTAAGTACAAAGAGATTTAACCTTCCTAAGCTGAAGGAGCGAAATCGGAAAATGTGATTGCTTCGGTCTATCACTCATGTCTCCCTTGGAAACAAACAACAGGAGTCACTGTTTGTCGAGTCCTGGAGGAGAGCACAGGATAGCTGGAGGGCCTAGACTAATGGCTGTGGTAGCCAGCTTTCCGACACTGTGACAAAACACTCGAGATAATCAACTTATAAAGAGGGAGGGTTCATTTGGGCTCACAGTTTTGAGGATTCCGACCATGGCCAGGTGGCTCCCCTGCCCTCGAGCCCAGCAGTTCACAGCAGAAACACAGACAAGGGGGAGGAGGAGGAAGAGAAGAAGGAGGAGGGGGGAGGCTGAATTCCCAGCATTCCGTTCATGAACAAACTTCGAGTGAACTTTTCTGCTATTCCCTAATGTACAAAGAATCCCAGACCTCTTAGAGGTGTAGACCAAGCCTTCAACACACAGGCTTTTGAGGGCAATCAATAGTACTAGTGCCAGTGACAGCGGGGGCAGGGGGGTGAGAGAGAGAAAGAGAGAGAGAGAGAGAGAGAGAGAGCATCTCCAAAGCTAGTGAACACACAATTACAAGAACACACTGTGACTCACTACAAGGGGACAGCCATTTCTTCAAAGCTCTGAGTAAACAGTTCCTCATCCGTGGTCAGATTAATGTCTCTCGGTTACACCATATATAAAGATAATAATAAATAATATAAATGATAATTGGCATATAGTAGTCACTCAATAAATGTTAAATGTTAGAAATCATATTCTTCAATTTCTAATCTTAACCTCTCTTTAATATTCTTACCTAACCCTATCAAAATCCTGTTCGCCCCCTGCTGCCTGGACTTACCCAGAGCCCCTCAGCTGCTGGGGTGATCTTCTGACTCTTTTGAAACTGTTGTAAAAGGCACACACATGCTCATTTTCCAATTTCATTCATTTGTGCATCCATGCCTAAATTCAGCAGGTCTTCTGCCCAGGCACTAACGGGCGGCCCTCTTAGGTAGGTGCCCTTTGTCACTGAGCTCATAGCACAGCAGGGATGGGGCCTGGCCATGGATAACTGGTAACAGATAAAATACAGATAACACACCAGGAGGAAAGGCAGAACAACAGAAGGAGGAAGGGATGTCTGGGGAGGAAGGGGTGTCTGGGGAGGGAGGGGCGTCTGGGGAGGGAGGCGTCTGGGGAGGGAGGGGCGTCTGGGAGGGAGGGGCGTCTGGGAGGGAGGGGCGTCTGGGAGGGAGGGGCGTCTGGGAGGGAGGGGCGTCTGGGGAGGGAGGGGCGACTGGGGAGGGAGGCGTGTCAAGAGCTGTGTCTTGGAGGCAGGGCAGTAAATTATGAGGAGATCCGAGCAGTCGAAGGAGCAGAGTCTGGGGGGCTCTGGCAAGGACACCAGGACGGCTGAGCAGAGGGAGCCCAGCAGGAAGTGGCAGAAGCGACCACAAGGCTTGGCTCGCAGAGACGGTCACAGCACTGTGACGTTTGCTCTGAGGGGCTTCAGAACCACGGAGGTTTGAGTAGATCCATGAATCGTTTCAGTGCTTAGATTTTAAGGAACGCTCGTTCCATATGCGGTGCTGAAAGCAGAGACAGCCGGGAATTCGGACGGAAGGAGGGACGGAGCTCTCCCGAGAAGGAGCAGGGAGGTAGGAACCGGACGAGAGGAGAGAGGGAGAGGTTTCCGATCCGCCGCCCTCCTCTGGCCGCCTTGGGCACTGCACACGGGTGATGCACAGCTACACAGTACTCATCTCCATAATAAAAGAAAGAAACGCACAGACAATGGAGAGAAAGCAGCCGAGAGTCAAGGTCTAGAAGCTTGCTCGGGATTCGTTCTGAAGGTCAACAGAGAGTGGGGTCAACAGAGAGTGGGGTCAACAGAGAGTGGGGTCCACGGAGAGTGGGGTCCACGGAGAGTGGGGTCAACGGAGAGTGGGGTCCACAGAGAGTGGGGTCCACAGAGAGTGGGGCCAACGCCAACGGAGAGTGGGGTCAACAGAGAGTGGGGTCAACAGAGAGTGGGGGCAACAGAGAGAGAGTGGGGTCAACGGAGAGTGGGGTCAACGGAGAGTGGGGTCAACGGAGAGTGGGGTCAACGGAGAGTGGGGGCAACAGAGAGTGGGGTCAACGGAGAGTGGGGTCAACGGAGAGTGGGGTCAACGGAGAGTGGGGTCCACGGAGAGTGGGGTCAATGGAGAGTGGGGTCAACGGAGAGTGGGGTGAACAGAGAGTGGGGTGAACGGAGAGTGGGGTCCACGGAGAGTGGGGTCAACGGAGAGTGGGGTCAACGGAGAGTGGGGTCCACAGAGAGTGGGGTCCACGGAGAGTGGGGTCAACGGAGAGTGGGGTCAACGGAGAGTGGGGTCCACAGAGAGTGGGGGCAACAGAGAGTGGGGTCCACGGAGAGTGGGGGCAACGGAGAGTGGGGTCAACGGAGAGTGGGGGCAACGGAGAGTGGGGGCAACAGAGAGTGGGGTCCACAGAGAGTGGGGGCAACAGAGAGTGGGGTCCACAGAGAGTGGGGTCCACGGAGAGTGGGGTCCACGGACAGTGGGGTCAACGGAGAGTGGGGGCAACGGAGAGTGGGGTCCACGGAGAGTGGGGGCAACAGAGAGTGGGGTCCACAGAGAGTGGGGTCCACGGAGAGTGGGGTCAACAGAGAGTGGGGGCAACGGAGAGTGGGGGCAACAGAGAGTGGGGTCAACAGAGAGTGGGGTCAACGGAGAGTGGGGTCAACGGAGAGTGGGGTCCACAGAGAGTGGGGTCAACGGAGAGTGGGGTCAACGGAGAGTGGGGTCAACGGAGAGTGGGGTCAACGGAGAGTGGGGTCAACGGAGAGTGCGGTCAAGGAGGCTTTGACTGTGAGCTCAGCCTGTTTACGCGATATTGGGAAGCACATGACAGAAAGAGAAATGATGTTCATCAGGGAAGACAACATTGATGGAAAAGAGAAGCTGACGGCTGAGAAGGGATGGGATGCTGTGCGCTGTGGCGGTCCTGGCAGGCTGGGGTAGCATGGGTGCCAGGTGATGCCCCGCCGCCTTTGCCACCTCAGGCCGGCGGGAAAGCTGCCCACGGAGCTCGAGTCCGGGACAACCAGCCCCGGCTCCCGGCAGCTATAGCCTCGGGAGGGCAGGCCCTGCTCCTCTGTTGGACGGCACAGTAGAGCTGGCCCAGCCCCTCACAGGCTGCAGCACTCGGGACAGTGGAGGCGGACGTTGATGGCAGTGCGGACGTGGGTGGGGTGAGCTGGCCCAGACAACAGGAGGGCAGAGCCGACCCTGCCTCTGCCGATGGTGACATCGTGACATCGGGTGGCCTCACCAGAGCAGTGTGGGAGACCTTGCCCTGGTGGTGCAGATGAGAGGGAGAGAGAGAGAGAGACAGAGAGAGAGAGACATAGAGAGACAGAGAGACAGCGACAGCGTCACAGAGAGAGACAGAGACAGAGACAGGGACAGAGTCACAGAGAGAGACAGAGAGACAGAGACAGAGTCACAGAGAGAGACAGACAGACATAGACAGAGACAAAGAGAGATAGACAGACAGAGTCACAGAGAAAGACAGACAGACATAGACAGAGACAGAGACAGAGAGACACACAGAGAGAGACAGAGAGAGAGACAGAGAGACAGAGACAGACATAGAGATAGAGACAGACAGAGAGACAGAGACAGAGAGAGAGCAGACAGACAGAGAGACAGAGACAGAGAGACAGACAGAAACAGAGAGATGGACAGAGACACGGACAGAGAGACAGAGACAGAGTCACAGAGAAAGACACAGAGAGAGAGACACACAGAGAGAGACAGACAGAGAGCAGACAGGCTGCTAGGCTCAGCTACGGCCCAGGCCCAGATCCAGGGCTCTGAACTGCCCCACCCCCAAATCTATCTCATCTGTAACCGCCTGGGATGGATGAAACGATCCTTCCTGCTGCCCCATAGCTGCAGGGTCTCCATGACACCGGACAACAACAGGATAACCAGAGGAGTCTGATGAGGATTCAGTATCGATGGTGTCACAGAAGCCGGAGACCTCGAATCAGAGCCCTGACTCAATGCAGTGAACTCTTGCAAGAGAAGATGTGTGGACGGAGGGAAACACCATGGGACACTACAGCTTCCGAGAGGAGATGTTTACTATGATTTATGATTTATTATTATTAGTTGTTGTTGTTGATGGTGGTGGTGGTAGTGTGTGTGTGTGTGTGTGTGTGTGTGTTATTTTAAGTGCGAGGTTGCAAGGGTGAACGGAGAATATGAGGGGACAGGGAGACTGGGTGATGTGAACTCATAAAGAATCAAGAAAATATTTTAAAGAAACAGAGAAAACAGGCCATTCGTCCACGGATCAGCCCGTGGTTGTTGGGAGAAGTCAGAATTGGACCGAGTGTCTGCGCCCTGCCCGGCCCGAACGCCTGAGCGGGGAAAGCGGGAAAGGGGGAACCGTGGATCGGAAGAAAGGAGAGAACAGGAAGAAACAGGGGTAAGAAAGAAAGATGGAGGCAGCAGCTCGAGAGAACGAGCGCAGATGTGCGGCCGAACTTCCGCCACAGGTGAGGGGCAAAGGGGAGCGGGCTGGGTTTGAGCAAGGTTTTACCACACAGGCGTTATAGCAAGAGGATGCGATGTGAAGTGCAGTGTGAATGTGAGAGGGGTGGTGCGTGTGTGTGTGTGTGTGTGTGTGTGTGTGTGTGTGTGTGTATGAGTGTGAGTGTTTGTGTGTGAGTGTTTGTGTGCATGTGTGTGAGTGTGTATGAGTGTGTGTGCATATGTGTGTATGAGTGTGTGTGCATATGTGTGTGTATGTGTGTGTATGTGTATGCGCGCGTGTGTGAGTGCATCTGTAAGTGTGTGTGAGAGTGTGTGTGCGCGTGTGTGTGAGTGTGTGCATGAGTGTGTGTGCATGTGTGTGAGTGTGTGCGCATGTGTGTGAGTGTGCGTGTGTGTGAGTATGTGTGTGAGTGTGTGTGCACATGTGTGTGTGTATATGTGTGTGAGTGTATGTGTATGTATCTGTGTGTGCATGTGTGTGAGTGTGTGTGTGAGTATGTGTGTGTGAGTGTGAGTGTGTGTGTGTGTGTGAGAGAGTGTGTGTGAATGTGAAGGGATGGTGTGTATGTGCATATATGTGTGTGTGAATGTGATAGGGGTGGTGTGTGTGTGTATGTGTGTATGTGTGAGTGTATGTATGTGTGTGTATGTGTGTGAGCATGTATGTGAGTGTGTATGTGTGTGAGCATGTATATATGTGTGTGTATGTGTGTGTGTGAGTGTGTGTGTATGTGTGTGAGCGTGTATATATGTGTGTGTGTGTGTGCGTGTGCGTGTGTGTGTGTGTGTGTGTGTGTGTGTGTGTGTGTGTGTGTGTGTGTTTTATGAGACAGTCCATGCGGACCTGAGTTCGGATGCCCACTACTCACATCACAGGCCCAGCACAGTGTCTACTTCCCCTGTATCTACCCCACCCCAGTGCTCACCCCCAACGCTGGCAAGCATCCTTCCACTGAGCACACTCCCAGCCTCAAGCAAGTAAGTCTTACACTTGGGCCAAGGGATGCAAGCTGGGTAGGCAGGGAGTAGGCCTTAGGGTGGGAAGAGGATGGGAAGCTGTGGATCCTCGCTCCTGGGAAGACTGAAGCATGGCAGGGGGTGGGGTAGGCGGGGAAGTCTGGGTGGGCGCGACTCGAACGAGCGAAGATGAGTCACACGAAAGAGTTAGGGCCAGGGTAGGACTTTGACGTCCGTGTCTGAAGGGAGGTCAGGGCAGTGATTGTCAGTCTTCACCACCTGGGTCTTGTGTCCTCAGTAAACACTTGGAGAAGTGAGTCTGTTCCTGTCCCCTACACTTACAGCAGGACGTTGAGTTTAACAAGGGTCTCAATATTGTAGGCGTGCAATGAATTTTAAAAGTCAACCAATGAGGAAACCACTTTTAATCAGGTGCTGGGACTCAGACCTCATGGTATCATCTTCTGCACCCTTTCCCTCCAACTTCCTTCCTTCCAAGACACTGAGGTCAAATTAATAGAACCCCTGGCTTCCTCTTCAGAACCAAGCACAGAGCTCTACCATTGGAGGGGCCGGAAAAATAGCTCATCCAGGAATCTGCTGCATAGACACGAGGACCTGAGTTCAGCTCCTAAGTGCTCAAGTTCTTACTTGGATGTGGTACACGTGCCTGTCATCCTCACCCTGGGAGGCAGAGACAAGAGGGTCCCTGGGTTCAATGGCCCCTCAGTCTAGCTGTATCTGAAACCTCTAGATGAATGAAAAACCTTGGCTCAATGGATAAGGAGAGAACACACACACTCACACATGCACACACACACTCACACATGCACACATACGCACAGAGAATTCCATGGCACTGGACAGTGATTTCTGGAGGTGAGAGCTGAGGTGTTGTGTTTTGCAGCCATGTGATGAGTAGGCCAGCAGCCAGTGTCTCGGCACTGACATCTCACAGGGGCCATGTTACGTTACATTCATTTCAGAGCAGTAGACGCTCTCCAAAAGGAAGAAAATTGGGCTATTATGTAAAAACTGCCTAAAAATGAAAGCCGTAGTTCTATGGGGGAGGGGCTCCCTTTGCACAGACACTTCAGAGATGTTCAAAGACCCGATTTTCACATCTGTTTTACGTAAGTGGGATTCCAACTTTAACCTGAATTCCAGCAGGTTGCGAAATACTTAGGCTGCGAACAACCGAATTCTGGGAGAAGCTGTTGTCAGTCCAAACCAGCTTTAGTGGCAGCCCAGCCAGATAACAGAAAGAAAACGCTCTGTGGATCATGGACTGAGAAGATGAAAATAAACCAAGATTAACTAATTAATTAATTAACTAATTAATTAAAACAAGCCACTGCAAATGGCATGCAGTGCCTTCCCTAGAGGCTGAGGCATGGTCTTCAATCAAATCTGATCCCGAAGAGAAGCTTTGGCAAGGAGGGGCGTGAGATGACATAGTTAATCCTCTGGCAAGAGCCCCTCGCTCTCCGCTTCCGCTGCCCAGCATTCTCGAGCGAGAAGAGGGGAACACCCCTTCTCTGCCTCTGTAAGGCTCTGTCCCACACTCTGCACGCCACCATCCTACTCAGCATCCGGGACTCATTTTGAAAGTGCGAATTTTCCATAGATACATTCACAAAGTTATTGTGTTGATGTGTAAAAAATGTCCAGGGGCCAGCAGATGGCTCAGTGGCTGAAAGAGCTTGCCCTGAAACCTTGCAACCCAGAACCCACGTGAAGCTGGAAGGAGAGAGCGGGCTCCCAAAAGTTGTCTTCTGTTCTCCTGGAGCACATGGTGGTTCCCTGGAATCTGCACATGCACTTGTATGCACACACATAATGATGATGATGATGATAGTGATGATAATTAATAATAATAATAATAATAATGATAATAATAATAAATTTAAAATACCTAAATTGGTTGTTTTTTAAAAAAAGCAAATATAGGTAAAACCTTAAAAATATACACTTGGAAATGTCCAATTATAGTGACATTGGGGCGGTGTGCCATAAATAATTTGTCACAACTGTGACTGTTTCTCTCCTTCCACTGTGTGAACATCACAGTTGACAGCAGTGTATGGGAACCTTCTTCACACAAGTGGTTTCGTTCTTGCTCAGACCTGAAGAACTAATTATGGAAATAGGGGTCTCTCCTGGTTTCCGTTTAAGGGTCACTACAAGGGATATATCACCTTTCAGGATATGGTTTAGAAATGGCTCCCATGGGGCTGGTGAAAATGACTTCCTAGAAATCGAGAACTCATCACCGTGTTCTAAGAGGTGAGCTCACTGTCTAAACCTTTGCATCCCTACAGAGGACACAGCTCCAGGGCTTCCTGTCAGTCGGGAGGGTAGCAGCCTCCTTACCTTCAGGTGCCTGTACCTCAGATGCAGCCTATTACCTGTGGAGATTTACACAGGGAGGCTTAATTACAAAATACATGCATTTTAAATTACAATAAATTTGCCACAAATTAAGGAAAATTGCCATTTCACGAGCAAGAGAATTCCTGCTTACCACCATTCGATGGAGAAAATTAAACATGGTCCATAAGATATCTCTGCAGTCGCTGTGAATTGCAGATACATGGTAAGCTTTGAGTTAATTCTTCTAGGCATTGTAGTCATATATAAGTGCTTATTCTCTGGAGACTTTGGGAATATGTTTTAAGAAGAAAAATCATAGAGTCAGTTGATGAAAAGACTATAAATAGCTGGCCAACTGTATCTTATAAATCCTACCGAGTGGGAAAACGAAGACTGTCTCTCACTGAAGACCAACTGTCATCTGGAACCCAGCATTTTCAGGTTTCTCTCATCTCTGCTTCTCCTTCCAGCTTTTATTATTCTTTGCTTCTTTATTTCTTGGACTTTACTTCTTCAAAGTTCTAACTGTTCTCCCTCCCTCCCCATCTCTGTCAATCTCCCTCTCTCTCTCCCCCTCCCCCACCTCTCTCCCTCCTCCTCCTCCTCTTCTCTCTTTCTCTCTCCCTCTCCCTCTCCCTCTCTTCTTCTCTCCCTCTCCCCTCTCTCTCTCTCTCTCTCCCTCTCTCCCTCTCTCCCTCCCCCACCTCTTCCTCCTCCTCCTCTTCTCTCTCTCTCCCTCTCCCTCTCCCTCTCCCTCCCTCTCTCTCCTTCCCCCACCTCTCTCTTCCTCCTCCTCCTCCTCTTTTCCCTCTCTCTCTCTCTCTCTCTCTCTCTCTCTCTCTCTCTCTCTCTCTCTCTCTCTCTCTCCCCTCTGTCTCTCTCTCCATTCATCTTCATCCATTACCTTCTGCTGCATGTCCTGGGTGTTCCAAATCTGTGCATCTACTGCAGGCTCAGTCAGCACACAGCAGTGATTTGTGCTGGGCTGAGCCCTAGAGTCTGATCACCATGCCATCACGTTGGCTGACTGAGATGCTCCAGGCTCTGTTTTGCCTGTGTCACATGGTACACATGTCTTAGACGTCCCTCAGCGTGCCCTGACAGTAAAGCCGATGCCACTATAGCTATCAGGAGAACACAGCCGCCCATGTGATGACGGACGAGTCACCTTTGAGGCTAAGAGCCCATGAGCACTGATTTAAAATGAGATTCAACTAGCCTGCATTTTATAATTACTGTGTCATCTGTTTTCACACACGTTCTTGTTTATTTCTTGTAACAAACCAAGAAGTGTTTTGCCATGGTTCAGTTGGCCCTACAATGGCACCAATTACAACTGGACCAGTATTTTATGTAGCACTAAGACTGAAAGAGTATTTCCAATTCAATTTTGTCAGAGTGTTCTTATCACTTGCCTTTTTGTCATGTGCATAACAAAGGAGCTTCTTAAAATACATAGGCTTATAATATATTATTTTTGTATGTGGGTTGAAAGGAAATTAATTCACTAAGAATTCTGAACTTTTAGAATTCTTTACTTTTAGAGTCTGGCTCATGACAATAACTTTTCTACTATGCTGCCCAAAGTTGCCCAAGATTTTTTGGTTGCTATCACAGGGCCTTCGAGGTCACTGCTGGATCTTCTGTGGTCTCAGAACAACTCCATAGTTGTCTCTGATCTTTTATGAATGTTCTGATACTAGGATATGGTTTTTATCTTGTCAGAAGTTACAGAAAAATTTCCACTCACTAACTAGAATCCCATCCCCTCCTTAAAATGTTCTTAAATGGTCAGGAAGACTACAGTCTAGTTGGTCCTTCTAGAATAATAATACATTTGCAAATGTCTGAGCACTGAGGTGGGAGGGGTGCTGTCAGGTACCACCAATTGCCAAATGTTAAAATGGCAGAAGCCAGTCTTCAAACCAGCCAAAGCAGATACTACCTGTCAACAGATGAGGCTCAGGCCATCTCACTGGATGCTCTGGGAGAGAAGTGGGAACGGAGTTAATTTATTGAGCATTGACTTACAGTGTCTGAGACACTCTAAACGTTGTCGGGGTGGGGACATTGTATAGGGACGTCTGTACATGTCAGAGGTTGGGGTTTGGTGTTGTCTTTTCTTTTGTGTTTACTTTTCTATTGCTGTGATAAAACACTGTGAATAAAAGCAACTTGGGGATGAGAGGGTTTATTTCAGCTTATAGCATTCATCATCCAAGGATGACAAGGATGAAACTCAAGACAGGAACCTGGGGCTGATACAAAGCCACAGGGAAGTGCTGATTACCGCCTTTTCATCATGGCTGGCTCATTCTGCTTCCTAACTCCATCCAGGACCACCAGCCCCGGTGTGCTTCCTCCCTTTGTGGGATGGACACACCCACATGAATCAACAATTAAGAGTGTCTCTTTCGGGCACCTCATGTGGTCTGACTCTCTTCCCAACAACTTTGTTAATTTCTGCTTCTTCCTGACAACTTTGGTCTGAACCTTTCCGGAGACTCTCAGCAATCCTTACAGATTATATATGCCTGGAGAGGGAGGGGCCTAGTGAACCTGGTCTGTTTCAGGGACATCCTAAAACTATTGAGTTGATTACTTTTTGAGGTGAAGGAGCTTCCTACAGGTACTGACCCTCAGAACACCCTGTGTTTTCACCATCTTTGCTCCAAGATGGAGGTTGATTTCAGACAAAATTGTGAAACAGTAACTGGATCCTAGACAGATTACAGAGGAAAAATGAGGAGGTGGCTCAGCACTGGCAAAGAAAGAAAGAAAGAAAGAAAAAAAGAAAGAAAGAAAGAAAGAAAAAAAGAAAGAAAGAAAGAAAGAAAGAAAGAAAGAAAGAAAGAAAGAAAGAAAGAAAGAAAGAAAGAAAGAAAGAAAATTCAACCCAGACTTGCCCATAGGTTAATGTGACAGACATTTTCTCAGTTGAGATTCCTCCTTCCAAAATGATTCTAGCTTGTGTTAAGTTGACATAAAACTAGGCAGCATGACACAGCGTCTTCCTCAATACTCTCCACTTAGATCTTTTTTTCCCCTTCCCTTCTCCCACTCACTCTGGGCCCTGCTCACTCCAGCCCATGGGGTTTCTTTAGTTAGTTAGTTTGGTTGGTTGGTTTTGGGGTTTTTTTGTTATTGTTTTTGTTTTATTGTTTCTCATTATGGATGGTTGTGAGCCACCATGTGTTTGCTGGGATTTGAACTCATGACCTCCGGAAGAGCAGTCAGTGCTCTTAACCACTGAGCCATCTCACCAGCCCTCCACTTAGATCTTGAGACAGAGTATCTCACCGAACCTGGAGCTCACCAATTTGAGTAGATTAGCTGGCCAAGAGAGCTGCAGGGATCCTCCCTTCCTCCCTCCCTCCCTTCCTTCCTTCTCTCCCTGCTCACGCAGGAATGGTACAGATACTCTGCTTTGCCTGGTTCTCTGTACATGATTGCTGAGGTTCCAAATGAAGGTCTTCATGCTTTCATAAGAAGCACTTAACCAGGACCAGACCTCCTCTCCAGCTCAAAAACAACCCTTTGTAATAATGTATTTCTTTACAGATGGGAGAACTGAAGTTTGAAGACTAATTTGACTGTCATCATAGATCATCAAAAGCAGAGTCAGTTCCTGGGTGTCTTGTTCTGAGACAGACTAATCCATCAAAATGGGCAGGAATGGTACCTAAGACACAGAGAACGCATTCTTTAACAGACCAACATAGGGTATGTGAGTAGGTACAATTCCCTGCCTGAGGTCTGGTGAGCAATGGAGTGAGAATCCAGATTAGCCTTTTACCCCAGGCTAGGAAGAGATTCTGATCAGTTCTCTCCACACAGAGAGAGGTCAGCCACTCCAGTGCATGCGTCTGCACTGTCTTTGTTAGCATTTCTTCTAGTCCACCGCAAGTTCAACCACAGCCTACTCACCAGGCCTAGGCTTCGCTATCCTCTTCTTTTCTTCTTTTCTTTTTCCTTTTCTCTGTATTCTTTTCCTTCCTTCCTTCCTTCCTTCCTTCTTCCTTCCTTCCTTCCTTCTTCCTTCCTTCCTTCCTTCTTCCTTCCTTCCTTCCTTCCTTCCTTCCTTCCTTCCTTCCTTCCTTCTTCCTTCCTTTCTTCCTTCCTTCTTCCTTCCTTTCTTTCTTCCTTCTTTCTTCCTTCCTTCCTTTCTTTCTTCCTTCTTCCTTTCTTCCTTCCTTCTTCCTTCCTTCCTTCTTCCTTCCTTCCTTCCTTCTTCCTTCCTTTCTTCTTCCTTTCTTCCTTCCTTCTTCCTTCCTTCCTTTCTTCCTTCCTTCCTCCTTCCTTCCTTCCTTTCTTTCTTCTTCCTTCCTTCCTTCCTTCCTTTCTTCCTTCCTTCTTCCTTCCTTCCTTCTTCCTTTCTTCCTTCCTTCTTCCTTCCTTCCTTCTTCCTTCCTTTCTTCCTTCTTCCTTCCTTTCTTTCTTCCTTCTTCCTTCCTTCCTTTCTTTCTTCCTTCCTTTCTTCTTCCTTTCTTCCTTCCTTCTTCCTTCCTTCCTTTCTTCCTTCCTTCCTCCTTCCTTCCTTTCTTCCTTCCTTCTTCCTTCCTTCCTTCCTTTCTTCCTTCCTTCTTCCTTCCTTCCTTCTTCCTTTCTTCCTTCCTTCTTCCTTTCTTCCTTCCTTCTTCCTTTCTTCCTTCCTTCTTCCTTTCTTTCTTCCTTCTTCCTTCCTTCCTTCTTCCTTTCTTCTTTCCTTCTTCCTTCCTTCCTTCTTCCTTTCTTCCTTCCTTCTTCCTTCCTTCCTTCCTTCTTCCTTTCTTCCTTCCTTCTTCCTTTCTTCCTTCCTTCTTCCTTTCATCCTTCTTCCTTCTTTTCTTTTCTGTTCCACTTTCACTGGTGCTGGTTCAGTTGCTACTGGTTTGCTTATTTGGTCTTAGATTACTTGAGAGAGTTTCATTTTATAAGAGCATCCTGGAGACAGCCCATGTGAGCTTTCTCCCTCTTGTTTCAATCAACAGAAAGACAAAAGAAAACCAGGAAGCTGGCTAGTGAAAACTGAACCTGAACCTGGGGCCCAGTGTGGTGCCCAAGATTTCCACTGCGAATAGGCAGGACCAGAAGGACAGAATAAGTCATCATCATAGATTACACTGCTTCTCTGAGTGCCTTGAACTCTTGGCCAGCAGCCAGGGGATGCGAGTCTCCAATGCAAGGCCAGAGGGCAAGAAGCCAACCAAGACAGTCTCAGAGTTCTGCATGGGAGAGGGTGTTAGATGAGGCATATTTATCATATTCTCACTCCCAGATGGTCGCAAGGTAGTAGCTGTAGGAAGCAAGGACATCTGCCACTCTCCTTAGGACCCAGCAGACAGTGTCCAGCCTCAGAATGGGAGCTGTGTGGAGGTGAGGCCCTTCACAGTGGCTGGGCCTCCCTTCCCTGACCAGGAAAGGGAGAGGGAGTTTCTCTGGAGCTGAGATGGGCAGGTTTTCAGCAACTGTGAGGAGCTGCCACATGTGGAGGCAGAGCCACAAGAGAGAGGTTTTCACACATGTCACTATATTTCGTCACCACAGCGGAGCCGTGAAATGTTTTGTTTTCTCAGTTCTAAGTAAGGATTCTGAGTTTCGAAGGCCAAGTGACATAGCAGCAGTAAGAACTTCATACAGTGAGGACACACTCCAGGATCAGTGTCACACAGTGAGGACACACTGCGGGATCAGTGTCACACAGTGAGGACACGCTGCGGGATCAGTGTCACACAGTGAGGACACACTCCAGGATCAGTGTCACACAGTGAGGACACACTGTGGGATCAGTGTCACACAGTGAGGACACACTCCAGGATCAGTGTCACACAGTGAGGGCACACTGCAGGATCAGAGTCACACAGTGAGGACACACTGCAGGATCAGTGTCCACACAGTGAGGACACACTGCAGGATCAGTGTCACACAGTGAGGACACACTGCGGGATCAGTGTCACACAGTGAGGACACGCTGTGGGATCAGAGTCACACAGTGAGGACACACTGCAGGATCAGTGTCACACAGTGAGGACACACTGCAGGATCAGTGTCCACACAGTAAGGACACACTACGGAATCAGTGTCACACAGTGAGGACACACTGCGGGATCAGTGTCACACAGTGAGGACACACTGCAGGATCAGTGTCACACAGTGAGGACACGCTGCGGGATCAGTGTCACACAGTGAGGACACGCTGCGGGATCAGAGTCACACAGTGAGGACACGCTGCGGGATCAGTGTCACACAGTGAGGACACACTGCGGGATCAGTGTCACACAGTGAGGACACGCTGCGGGATCAGTGTCACACAGTGAGGACACGCTGCGGGATCAGTGTCACACAGTGAGCACACGCTGCGGGATCAGTGTCACACAGTGAGGACACACTGAGGGATCAGTGTCACACAGTGAGGACACGCTGCGGGATCAGTGTCACACAGTGAGCACACGCTGCGGGATCAGTGTCACACAGTGAGGACACACTGCGGGATCAGTGTCACACTGTGAGGACACACTGCGGGATCAGTGTCACAAAGTGAGGACACGCTGCGAGATCAGAGTCACACAGTGAGGACATGCTGCGGGATCACACTGCAGGATCAGAGTCACACAGTGAGGACACACTGTGGGATCAGAGTCACACAGTGAGGACACGCTGCGGGATCAGTGTCACACAGTGAGGACACGCTGCGGGATCAGTGTCACACAGTGAGGACACGCTGTGGGATCAGTGTCACACAGTGAGGACACACTGAGGGATCAGTGTCACACAGTGAGGACACACTGAGGGATCAGTGTCACACAGTGAGGACACACTGAGGGATCAGTGTCACACAGTGAGGACACGCTGCGGGATCAGTGTCACACAGTGAGGACACACTGCGGGATCAGTGTCACACAGTGAGGACACGCTGCGGGATCAGTGTCACACAGTGAGGACACGCTGCGGGATCAGTGTCACACAGTGAGCACACGCTGCGGGATCAGTGTCACACAGTGAGGACACACTGAGGGATGTCACACAGTGAGGACACGCTGCGGGATCAGTGTCACACAGTGAGCACACGCTGCGGGATCAGTGTCACACAGTGAGGACACACTGCGGGATCAGTGTCACACTGTGAGGACACACTGCGGGATCAGTGTCACAAAGTGAGGACACGCTGCGAGATCAGAGTCACACAGTGAGGACATGCTGCGGGATCACACTGCAGGATCAGAGTCACACAGTGAGGACACACTGTGGGATCAGAGTCACACAGTGAGGACACGCTGCGGGATCAGTGTCACACAGTGAGGACACGCTGCGGGATCAGTGTCACACAGTGAGGACACGCTGTGGGATCAGTGTCACACAGTGAGGACACACTGAGGGATCAGTGTCACACAGTGAGGACACACTGAGGGATCAGTGTCACACAGTGAGGACACACTGAGGGATCAGTGTCACACAGTGAGGACACACTGCAGGATCAGTGTCACACAGTGAGGACACACTGCGGGATCAGTGTCACACAGTGAGGACACACTGCGGGATCAGTGTCACACAGTGAGGACACACTGCGGGATCAGTGTCACACAGTGAGGACACGCTGCGGGATCAGTGTCACACGGTGAGGACACACTGCAAGATCAGTGTCACACGGTGAGGACACACTGCAAGATCAGTGTCACACAGTGAGGACACGCTGAGGGATCAGAGTCACACAGTGAGGACACACTGCGGGATCAGTGTCACACAGTGAGGACACGCTGCGGGATCAGAGTCACACAGTGAGGACACACTGCAGGTTGAGTGTCACACAGTGAGCACACGCTGCGGGATCAGTGTCACACAGTGAGGACACGCTGCGGGATCAGTGCTTGACTGAGGTTTGAGGAATGCCTAGTAGTTCTGCCTATTAGATAGTAAAGAGGCCTTTCCACGGACACTTACAGTTAGATCATATATGCTGTAAGAGCCAGAGATCCCTTCTGCATGGACAGAAAAATGAAGAGAGACAGAGGAGAGAGAGAGAGAGAAAGAGAGAGAGAGAGAGAGAGAGAGAGAGAGAGAGAGCCTGTGTCTGGGCACATACATATGCTTGAGGTCATCCTCAGATGCTGTTCCTTGTGGAAAGCCGCGTGTATTCGCTGGCTTCCACTGTGCCAGCTTCGCTTTCTTAGTAAACAAGCTATCTGCGCATGTGCAAGAGTATTTTCGCACCAAATCTCTGCCCGTCCCGGGGCACTCGAATGAGGTCATGAGTAAACAGCCAATCAGGTGTGTATGCGTCACGCCAAGGGGTATATAAACTGCGTCCATGTTGGGCGCCGCGTCTCCCTCCACGAAAAACATCAATAAAGCTTGGCTGCAGAAGGATCCTGAGTGTGCCGCGTCGTTCTTGCTGGCGAGACGAAAGCGCGGGACAGTTCTTCAAGCACAGTCCATCTTTCACAAAATTGTAGCTATTTTTTTTTTTTTTGGAGTGTTGAGCCTAAAGTGTGTATGTAAAGGCCAGAACCCAGTATTTGGAGGTCAGTTTTCTTCCCAGAGATCACACCAGGTTATCAGCCTGGCTGGCACAGACCACACACTGAGACCCTCACTGGCAGGGGCACTATCTGTTTTATTCTCCTATTTTTATTGTTACTTTGTGTTTGATGTTTTTGAGACAGGGTCTCTTTCCAGCCTGGAACTTGCCATGAAGTGAGATTGGCAGGCAGCGACCCCAGGAATCTGCCTGTCTCCGCCTCCACACTGCTGGGATCACAAACATATGCCACCACACCTGGCTGTTCATGGAGGTTCCGGGCCTTGAACTCTGTTCCTTGTGTTTGCAAGGCAAATACTTTATGAACTGAACTGTCTCTCAGCCCTGGAGTCATATAGATTTTTTGTTTGGTTGTTTTTCTGAGACAGAATCGTGTGTGTGTGTGTGTGTGTGTGTGTGTGTGTGTGTGTGTAACATAAAGTGTTAATTGATGAAGGAGGGCCCAGCCTATGTCCCTGGTACGTCTCTTCCACTTGGGGGTAAGCAGGCTTGGGCTGTGTAGCAAAGGCAGCTGAGCAGACCCAACGGAGCAAGCCAGGAGGCCGTGTTCCCATAAGCCATCTAAAGTCATCCACGAGCTTACTAAATCACCCAAGCTCGTCTAAAGCTTCAATTCCTCATACTGCAGCATTCCAAGAGCTGAAACTACAAGCCTCTCCCACCGTGCCTGGCAGAAAAGTCGGAGGATTTTTGTCTTTGTTTCCATCTTTTAAACAAACAATGAATTACCGAAGCCGAGAATGCTGGGATTGCTTTGCTCTGGAGATTGTTTGCCCAGGATTCATTTTTGACACCAAACCCTCTTCTTCATCCCTGGCCTTCGCCACCAGCTGCTGCATCCTCCCAACCCACATCATCAGGTGCCCTGACTGCCCCCCACCGCTCTTTCCTCTTCACACTGTTTGAAAGTCAGCCCTCCTCGGCACAGTTCACACTTAAAACTGTTGGCAGTTACATGTTGTTTCCTAAACAGGGGGAGCTGAACAGTGCAGCCCCCCAAAACTGAAAAGGAAATGCCTTCTCCTTGGGTCTGACTTAACCTTTACTTGTTTGAGTTACTGACAGGCTGTTTCGATCTGATCTGTATCTCTTTCTTCTCTTGCATAAAAGTCAACCCTGGCTCAGGCTGGACACATTAACTTTGACTTCTCCCCACAGAGAATGTTCTGGTGAGTATACTAGAATGGCAAGGAAATCAGCAGGTTGAATCCAGGTTCACGGATTTCACACCATTGTTCTCACACATCCCGGAGGCTGTCCATGCTTTTCTCAGTCAGATGTGCACCTTGCCTTCACAGCTCTGAGCTGTGACTGACTTTATCTTCCACATTTTTACTCCTGTGCAACACTTTTTCTCATTGTTATTTTTCTAAACTTGGGCCCTTAAACATATCAGTAAATGTTCTACCATTGAAGTCTATCCCCTGCCTATGTTTTTGTTTATTTTGTTTTGTGTTGTTTTGTTTTGTTTTGAGACAGGGTCTTCCTATGCAGCTCACACCAGCCTGAAATTCACTATGTACCACGCACGCCATTCTGTCTGAGGGCCAGTGGGATGGCTCGGCCGGGAACCTTACAAGCCTGACAAACAGAGTTCAATTCTGGGAAAGCGAATGGAAGGAGAGAGGTCACGCCCAACAGTTGACCTTTGACCTCCACCCAAACATGTGATGTGCAGGGTTATGTGATGTGCCCCGATGATGATAAATAAAATTTAAAGAGGAAGAAATTTTGTATGAAAGAAATAAGATCTGTGCACCTGGTCACTCTGTGATGGCCCCAAATAGTTGCTAGGCAACTGTTAACAGTAATGGAGCCTTGCCTGGCAGCGCTATGTGTGCACTGCTGTTCAGAGCTAGCTACACACATGTCAGGAATCCATCCTCCACTCAGTTTCCCGTGCACTCAGTCCCTGTACCATGAATGATTGCTACAGAGCCACGAAGTAGCCCTTCCTTTAAGCAAAGATGATCTTCAAGGATTGGCTGAGGATTTTCAGGGGGTGAAAATGATTATACATTAAGAAACTATCTGGAATTTGTTTGGTCAATGAAACATTCTTTTCAACACTAAGCATCATTTCAAGGACTTACTGTCTCCCAAACACTGGATATTGTAGTTAATTTCCTTCTAAGCTATTCAGTACCTAGACATACATGTTAGAATTTCATTTTGAAAATGAAGACACTGTAGTTTAGAGAGGTGGGGAGCCCAGTGCTAAATAGACTGCAAGTGATGTGACTCTTGTCATGGTAGGTCACCTCTTGCTCTCTCTATTTTTGTGCCTCTCATAACCCAACGTACGATGCAGAAGAAACAAGAATTCTAATGGTTATTTGAAAGGTAGAGTATAGGAGGCAGTTTGGGGGTAATAGAAGCTTGGTTTTGTTTGTTTGTTTTATTTTTACCATAACTTCAGCTTCGTCTTGACACAAACCTAGAGTCATGTAGAAAGAGGAAATCTCAGAACTTTCAACTGAAGAGTTATTCAGGTTTGCCAATGTTTGGGGACATTTTATGAACTGCTAATTGATGTGGGAGGGCCTAGCCCATCTTCTCAACTGCGATTCCCTCTTCTCAGATAATTTCAGTTTGTGTCACATTGGAGAGACAGAGAGACACACACACAGAGAGAGAAAGAGTGACAGAGGCAGAAACAGACAGAGAGACAGAGACAGAGACCAATTGACCAGAATATAAAAATTTCAAAGATAGCAAGGTTTTAAAGGCTCACCAGAGATGCAGACAACAGGTGGTCTTAACGCTGTGGAAACAGAGTGTAAAGTCAAATGCTCACCTAAATGCGGTGCTTTTCTTTTCACACATACATCAAAAAAAACACGCAAAACAGCAACATTGGTGGGATGTGGTTTCCATAGCAATGTGACTAATTTCCAGGAAAATTGTTCAAATTGAAAACAGTTGGCTTCCCTCATGAAGAGAAACAAGTAAAAAAAAAAAAAAGACCTCATCAATATCTCTCTTTCATAGATCATAAGACTTGATTATGGCAGAGTACAGCACAGATCAAACAGGAAGTGCAGCCATCTTGAAAGTCTGAGATAAAACAGATTCCTGTTGATTCAGAAGAGCCTCTTCACCAAGGGCACTACCTACCACATGGGCTGTGCTGTGCAAGACTGGAGGCCAGCCTTGTATGGGTCTGTATAATGATCACTAGCCAGCATATTGTTTTGTAACGAGGTGCATGCCAGTGCTGTGTGACAGTATTGTTGTGGAGAGGTAATGTGTACTCACCTCAGACAGGAAACAGACAAAGGCCAGAGTAAGGAACAGCGTCAAAGTCACCTGGATGAACCAATGAGTTTATTGGTTACTTACAGGACTGTGGACGAAGAGATTACTTGCTGGACTTTGAGCAACTCAGTGTCAGGGGACCTCCCCAACATGATGGCTGACTCACAAAAGCTGGCCCTGGCACTCTCACAACTGCTCTACAGGTGGGAGAATCTCTTCTCTACAAGTTCCCAGCTCAGTCCTCTCCCTCAGCCATCATTTTCTTCTTCAAAGCCTTGGGGAGGGCCTCATGGGAGTCCTCTCAGGCTCAACTGCCTCTGACATAGAAACTTTATTTGCCTCTTGGGACTCTTGAGTCCACATTGCCTCTAAGAAGGAATGTTCTAATTCAGAACAAACTGCCAAACAGCACCAGTCTTCCTTAAATACTAAAAAAAAAAAAAAAAAAAAAAAAAAAAAAAAAAAAAAAAAAAAAATTAGGCATCCAATGAGACAGAAAGGCCTAGTAGTAGAAGACAATGACAAACTGAAAAATCTAACTCTATTCTAGTGTCCTCCCAGGAATCATTTCAGTTAGAGGGAGACAGGACTACCCTCCGTGATGCACAGCTGTGGGAACCGACTCTCAGGGGTGAAGCATCTCGCCGATGAGAGCACACTTGGGAGACAGCAAAGGCAGGATTTAAGTTCTGCAAGTCTAACTGCAGAGTCTGCACAGACCAATCATTCCAAAGAGATAGATTCTTTCTCAAGATCTCACATTGTCTTCAGTGACCCAACTATGTGGATTACAGGGAGGTTTCCATACTACCAGGCTGGTTCTCCCCAAAGAACAGTAGTATTGGAAGAATGAAGAAAGTCTGAGGAAGTTAAGATGCTTAAAATATCCTTTTTTAAAATAAAGACATAGTCATGTATGTGTGTGTCTGTCTGTGAGTGTGTCCACCGAAGTCAGAACAGGGTATGAGATATCCAGGAGCTAGTTAGATACAGGGAACCTAACTATGGTCTTTTGCAAGCAGTAAGAGTCCTTAATTCCTAAGCCTCATTTCAGTTTGCCGAAGGCATCATTTATAATAAATGCATTCACATTCCAAACGAACAGCTTCCTCAAAACTCCCTCTCCAGGACAAAACCCATAAAGCACTTCAAGGATGTACCCAGATTTTGATGGGGCTGTCTTTTGATTAGTTTGTTATTTATTGAGGTTCAAAGTTAACCTAGACCTCTTCTGCATGTAGATGACTGTGTCTGGAGGAAGAAGAGTTGACGTATACTCCTAATGTAGATCTAGTAGTAATAATGATAGAGAATAGTCACATTGTTTATACCAGCTCTCTTTGCTGGCCTTGTAGATAAAGATATCTAGATTTAAAACAGATACTCTGGCAGATACCTGCTGAGGACAAAATCAAGAAAGTTTGTGAGTTGGGATATAAATATGAATGCTGGGCTGGAGAGATGGCTGAGTGGTTAAGAAGATGGCATATACTCCCAAAGGACTCAGGTTCAATCAACCATCTCTAAGTCCAGTTCCCCTGACACCATCTTCTAAACATAAGTATTAGAGGCAGCTTTGATGATGTCCTTGCTTCAGCAGAATTAAACCTCAGTTCATATACCTGCTAGGGACCCATGAACAGGTAATATAACCCTTTGGAGTCTAGGCCTCAGCTATAAAAATAGTGCCTTATAGAAACCTCAACCCCGACGGAGGAGCTGTTCATAGTTGATGGCTTCTGGAGATTGGAAAGTCAGTTTTCTTTAAGGGTGTGATCCCTGTAGACCAATCATGTTCCAGTGGAGGGCCCTGCACCCACGGACATATTGATGTAACAAAATGGACTCTGTGGACTATAAAAAGAGAAAAGCTTGTCAGTCTGGGAGAGAGTAGAAAGAGCATGTCACAGGCCTTAGGGGGAGGTTTGGGGAGTGAGTATAATCAAAATATGTAGCATGTATGTACAAATTCTCAGAGAATTAGTGGCAACACTGTATTAAAATGGGCTGATGGTTCTACTGTCACCGTGCCTCAGAAGAGGTGGGACTATCAGTGCACAGTAGTTGGGTGGACTCTGATGTTCTCTTAGCCACGCTCCTGCTCCCTGGCCTTTCCTGTACTAATGACACTTAAGATTTTAAATTTTCCATCTTCGTTCATGTTCATACAGGCACGACCCTCCCGGGCAGTCTTCCGTGTCTCTCCTACGCATCTCTGCTCCTTCCAGCAATCTACTGTTAGAATGCTCATTAAATGTTCTGGTAAGCCAACATGTCCTCCTCCTCAATCGGCTCTTTGAACGAATTTCAATACTAGGTGCTCACCACAGAGCCTGGAACATGATGGGCAGTAAGCAGTTGAATTGGTGAATGAGCAAATAATGAATTTCAATAGGAAGTCTAAGCTATGTTCAAGAGATTAAATCAAAGAAAATCTTCTAGTGACTGAAGAAATAGCTGGGTAGTAGAACACTTGCTAGGGGGTGTGGTTGGTCTGGTGCTGCTGTGTATTCAAATGCTAAGTTCCAGCCCCCAAGATCTGGTCGCCCCCAATGAGCAGATCCTTACATACACCAAGTGATGCTATGCAAACCTTGCTCCCTAACTTAAAGTCAAAATAAAGTGGCTACAACCAATTACTGGGGAGAAAGGAAGAGGCGGAGTTTCAGTTACGGAGCTGGGGGTCACGGGTAGGGGCCATGAGAAAGAAGAATGAACGCGAGTAAAGGAGGAGGAAAGCAGAGAGAACAGAAAGGCTTCGTTAGCCATGATGGACCAGGAGCACAAGGAGGAGGAAAGCAGAGAGAACAGAAAGGCTTCGTTAGCCATGATGGACCAGGAGCACAAGGAGGAGGAAAGCAGAGAGAACAGAAAGGCTTCATTAGCCATGATAGACCAGGAGCACACGCCCAGGTGAAAAAAACCCAGGACAGACTGCCCGAGAAGAAGTAATTCTGGCGAGCTTCAGACAGGAAGTATATGGGGATTACAGTTGGAAATTAACAGTCTAGTGAATAGAAATATAGATTGGGGGATTATCCCGTGTGTGTGTGTGTGTGTGTGTGTGTGTGTGTGTGTGTGTGTGTGTGTGAGAGAGAGAGAGAGAGAGAGAGAGAGAGAGAGAGAGAGAGAGAGAGAGAAGAGACAGAGAGACAGAGAGAGACAAAGACAGAGAGAGACAGAGAGACAGAGAGACAGAGAGATGGCACATGCCTGCATTTCTAGCACTCGAGAGGCAAAGACAACAGGATTAGCACCTCAAGCCAGGCTTCACTACATGAGATCTTAGCTCAAACAATTAAAACTTTAAAACATCCCTTTTAGACATAGGGATCTGAGGAATGTAAAGAGTGGATGGTCCTGAAGGCACAGCCATGTCAACAGCCTTAGTACCTCAGACCCTCGGGAGTAGCAAAGCCTTCTCCGAGGGTGAATCTGGGAGGATCGCATAGTAGGTTCACAGATACCTGATCCAGGCTTTCTGTGTGTGTCCATGTGTCTGCCCTTTCTGCATTCCCTCATTGCCCCGGTTGGTTCCTGGGGCTCTGGGACCACACCCTATATAGTGCATAGCATCTACAAGTATTGACACTCTCAGCATCTTAGATGACTTTGGCCGTCAAACCCAAGATCTAGTTTCAATTTTATTGTAATTGAACCTTAAAGCTTTGGAATTATAGTTCAGAGGAGATTACAAGTCAGTTTGTGATAGAAAGAGACTCTTAAGGCCAGTTAGAGGAGGTGAGGATATGCCTCAACTTGCATCAGAGAAAGTCTATTCAATTCAATGCTGACTTCATGTCTCAAGTTGTCATTGATGATATTTTTGTCATATAGTATCTATTTTGCAAACTAATGTACTAGGAGATATGCAGATGCAAAGACATTAAGAATAACTCTTAGGGTGCTTTTCTTTTTACACCCCCCCCACTAGACCAAGGGTCTATGAGAATACAAACCCCTTCCATTGCTCTAAGACATGGTTCTCAACTTGTGAGTTGCAATCTCTTTGGGAGTCAGACATCCCTTTCACAGGGGGTCACATATCAGCTATCCTGCATATTAGATATTTACATTATGATTCAAACAGTAGCAAAACTACAGCTATGGACTGGCAACGAAAATAACTTTATGATTGGGGATCACCACAGTATGAGGAACTGTATGAAAGGGCTGCAGCATTAGGAAGGCTGAGAATCACTGCTCTAAGGGAACACTGAGTCCTTGAGTATCTTCCCTGTAATGGAAACAGCTAAGAACCAAATTTGGAAACGAGCCCGTTCACCAAGCCCAAAGCTCCTTAGGCACACAGCAAGGTGCAACTCTCAGCTGGAGTTCCTGTTTGGTGTTTGCGTGTTGTTCTAGCTGAGAACTGACTTGAGCACAAGGAAAGGCCAAGCCTTTGTTCCATATTCAGTAGCGAGTCTACCTTTATGTCAACACATGATTAAACAAGATGAGGACAGGGGCTCCCCGTGGGTGGTCGCATGAGGAGCTGGCACAGCATGGGTTACAAAGGCTTGCTTCCTAACTTCTGACAATGGTGAACTCCCCTAGTAATATCTCAGAGTTTGTAATCACGTCTCCACCATGCAAAGCAGGGCAATTTTCTGCCCTAGCCCTGAGTTTAACAACAGGGATTTAATTCCACCCAATACCCGAAGGATCACAGGTATTGATGTATTGCATTCCATATTTTTCGTGGGGCAGGGGAGGGAGTCCGTGCTCTTTCCCAGAAAGTGTGTGTCATTTAGTGCAGTTCACACATTGGTGGACATCCTGATGTTGCTCCATCGCAGGCAGGCTGCAGATACTCCATGTGGTAGGGAGCAGAAAGGCTTTGACTCTTTGCTGCTCCCTCAGACTGAGATGTACACATTGGCTTGCATTGTTCATCTAGGGATGCTCCCGAAGAGGTCAGCTCAGAAACTTTGGAAAATTCCACCAGACCCCTCCCCTTCGGAAGGGAGGGGCTAAATTACATTCCTTAGACCACAGGGAGGAGGGACCAACCCAGCCATCTTCCCAGAGCCAACCATAGGCCACCTACCTCATTCCCTAGAGACCAATCAGTTGAAAAGTCACACTGTTTGGCCAATCACATGGTGCCTGATGGTGGCGGCCCTGAGAACTGTATAAAGGCTCCCTGGATGTGGTTGTTTTCTCTCTCCATGTGTAGGGCAACCCCAACATCTTGGAACAATAAATTCCTTTTGTTTTTTGCATCGATTCCTGACTCCGAGTTGTTCACTCAGGAGGTCTCTGGTAAGCTAAGGCTTGACAGAGTCTTACACTCCCACCCCACCCTACAACCCTACCTCCTCTGGACTCTTCTTTTAGACACCATCCCTCTTGAAGGAATGTGGGGACTGTAGACAGCATAGGGTACAGGCAAACCCTTGCCCTCATAGGTCAATTTTTGAAATCTTTGATGTACCTGCATTATTCACATATTCACACAATGTTTATGAAATGCACATTTTAAAGCACAAACATAATATTGCATTTAGTATACACACTTGTCCCAATTTACTTAACAAGATCTCAAGTTGTTCTTATTATATAAAAAAAAAAACCTTCCAACTGTTTCGTGACTATCTGGATACATAAGTTCTTGTTTTGATGTGACTGGAGAGATGGAGGGAGCACTTGCTGCTCTGGCAGAAGGTCCAAGTGTAGTTCCCAGAACCACATCTGGTTAATCACAACCATGCATTACTCCATCCCTCTGGTACCTGATGCCATCTTCTGGCCTTTTGTAGGCACCTGCACATGCATGCACACAAACTCATACAGATAAATAAAAATAGATCTTTTTTAAAAAAAAATCTTGCCACTGTTCAGTCTGCTTAACTTTCAAAAGGCGTGTATCTGTATGTGTTCTAGGAAACTCAGACTTAGTTTTGTGTATAGAGGGAGGAAATGTAGACCTGGCACCAAGTACTGGGGAAACAGAATGTCAACATGTAGAAGAGTGAAACAAGACCACAGTTTTCATTCTGGACAAAACTCAATTGAAATCGTGTTAAAGGCCAGAGTGTTAGACCTGGAAATTTGACATTACTAATGGAAAGCCTAGGTAAAAGGAATTCCAAACCTTAACAACAGAAGAGTTCCTTCTCACAGTGAGGTCCATCACAGAAATTATTATATTGAGTTATGGAACATGAAGACGGGTAGTGTTTGCTGACTCACAGGCATGACGACTTAGTCTTGGGTTACCACATGCACATATGTGTAGCATGTGCCAAATGAGATAGCATATGTATATATGGAATCCTAACAGTCCTGTGGGGAGACGGGAGATGGGGACAGGAATGTTCTGGAAGGTCATGGATCAGAAACCCAAACAAAAGGGAAGATGAGGACTGACACATGAGGTTATTGTCTGAACACACACACACACACACACACACACACAAATATACTCATACACATGCACACAATGCTCACATGCATATAAATACACTCTCACATAACACTCATATAAACACATACAAGCACCAATCACTGTCTTTCCCTCTCTCTCTCTCTCTCTCTCTCTCTCTCTCTCTCTCTCTCTCTCTCACACACACACACACACACACACACACACACACATTTATATAAACACACACACACAAGCAGCACACACACTCATAAACACACACATATACAAGCAGCATTCTATCTGGCTTTGGCTTTGGCTCTGTCTCCCTCTCCCTGTCCCTGTCCCTGTCCCTGTCCCTCTCCCTCTCTCTCTCCCTCTCTCTCAGACATGCCATCTTTAGTGTGTTGTAGTGTGTGGGTCAAGAGCTCTTAAGGTCTCCAGAATTTATCTTATCCTATGAGAGAAAACTACAGGATGGTGATATCAGGAGAGAATAGTTTTAGAGTCAGACTGATTAAATATTAACTTCACTCATGTTTCTGTGATTATAGAAAAGCTCACAGTATTTAAATCCTTTTGCATATCTGTCTTCTTATATATATTATAGCTGTTGTGCAGAATAAGTTAAAAGGATATAAGCAGAGTATAATGATAAAGACACAAGAAAAATCACAGTGACGTATAATGTCTTAGTTAAGGTTTCTACTGTAATGATAAAATACTATGACAATTGGGGAAGAGTTTATTTCCATTTACCTCTTGTACTCTACCATCCAGGGAGGTGAGGGCAGAATCTCAAGACCAGATCCTGGAGACAGGCGCTGACACTGCTTATTGGCTTGTTCAGTCTGCCTTTTTTCTCTCTTCTTCTTCTTCTTCTTCTTCTTCTTCTTCTTCTTCTTCTTCTTCTTCTTCTTCTTCTTCTTCTTCTTCTTCTTCTTCTTCTTCTTCTTCTTCTTTTTTTAGATATATTCTTTATTTACATTTCAAATGTTATCCCTTTTCCTTGCTTCCTCCCCCACCCCACCCCCAAAATCCCATAAAGTATCTCCCCTACCCCTGTTCCCCAATCACCCACTCCCTCTTCCCTGTTCTGGTATTCCCCTACACTGCAGTAAAGAACCTTCTCAGGACCAGCGGCCTCTCCTACTTTTGATGTCCAACAAGGTCATCCTCTGCTGCCTATGTGTCTAGAGTCATGGGTCCTCCCTGTGCACTCTCTGGTTGATGTTTTTGTCCCTGGGAGCTCTGGCAGTACTGGTTGGTTCATATCATTGTTCCTCCTGTGGTGCTACAAACCCCTTCAGCTCTTTGGGTCCTTTCTCTAGGTCTTCCATAGGGGACCCTGTGCTCAGTTCAATGGCTGGCTGAGAGTGTCCCCCTCTGTATTTGTCATGGACTAGCAGAGCCTCCCAGGTGACAGCTATATCAGGCTCTGGTCAGCAAACACTTGTGGGCATCAATAATAGTATCTGGGTTTTTCAACTGTATATGGGATGGATCCCTAGGTAGGGCAGTCTCTGGATGGTCTTTCCCTCAGACTCTGCTCCATACTTTGTCTCTGTATCATTTTCTGTAGCGATTTTGTTCCCCCTTCTAAGAAGGACCAGAGTATCCATACTTTGTTTTTAATTCTTCTTGAGCTTCATTTGATCTGTGAATTGTGTCTTGAGTATTCCAAGCTTCTGAGCTAATAGCCACTTATCAGTGAGTGCATACCATGTGTGTTCTTTTATGATTGGGTTACCTCACTCAGGATATTTTCCAGTTCTACCCATTTGCCTAAGAATTTTATTAATTCATTGTTTTTAATAGCTGAGTAGTATTCCGTTGTGTAAATACACTACATTTTCTGTATCCATTCCTCTATTGAGGAACATCTGTGTTCTTTCCAGCTTCTAGCTATTCTAAATAGGGCTGTGATGAACCTAGTGGAGCATGTGTTCTTATTACATACTGGGGAATAATCCTCTGACTTTATGCTCAGGAGTGGTATAACAGGGTCCTCCGGAAGTGTCATGTCAGTTTTCTGAGGAACTGCCAAATTGATTTCCAGAGTGGTTGTACCAGCTTGCAACCCCACCAGCAATGGAGAAGTGTTCCTCTTTCTCCACATCCTCGCCAGCACCTGCTGTTTCCTGAGTTTTTAATCTTAGCCATTCTGACTCATGTGAGGTGAAATCTGAGAGTTGTTTTGATTTGCATTTCCCTGATGACTAAAAATGTTGAACATTTCTTTAAGTGCTTCTCAGCCATTCAATATTCATCAGGTGGAAAATTCTTTGTTTAGCTCTGTACCCCATTTTTTAATAGAGTTATTTGATCTCTGGAGTCTAACTTCTTGAGTTCTTTGTAATATTGGATATTAGCCCTCTGTTGGATGTAGGGCTGGTAAAGATCTTTTCCCAATTTGTTGGTCGCTGTTTTGTCCTGTTGGCAGTGTTCTTTGCCTTACAGAAACTTTGTAATTTTATGAGGTCCCATTTGTCAATTCTTGATATTAGAGCATAAGCTATTGGTGTTCTGTTCATGAAATGTTCCCCTGTGCCCATGTAGTCAAGGCTCTTCCCCAGTTTTTCTTTTTTCTTTTTATTAGTTTCAATGTGTCTAGATTTATGTGAGGTCCTTGATCCACTTGGACTTTAGCTTTATACAAGGAGGTAAGAATGGATCGATTTGCATTCTTCTGCATGCTAGCTGCCAGTTGAACCAGCACCATTTGTTGAAAAGGCTATCTTTTTTCTACTGGATGGCTTTAGCTCCTTTGTCACAGATCAAGTGACTATGGGTGTGTGGGTTCATTTCTGGGTCTTCTTTTTTTTTTCCTGAATTATTTTTTTATTCGATATATTCTTTATTTACATTTCAAATGATTTCCACTTTCCTTGATCCCCCCTTGGATCTTCAATTCTATTCCATTGATCTACCTGCCTGTCACTGTACAAATACATTGCAGGTTTGTTTTTAATTTTTAAACACTATTGCTCTGTAGTACTGCTTGAGGTCTGGGATACTGATTCCCCCAGTTCCTTTACTGTTGAGAATAGTTTTAGCTATCCTGTTGTTTTATTGTTGTTGTTGTTATTCCGGATGAATTTGAGAATTGTTCATTCTAACTCCATGAAGAATTGGGTTGGAATTTTGATGGGGATTGCATTGAATCTGTAGATTGCTTTTGGCAATATGGCCATTTTTACTCTAGTAGTCTTGCTAATCCACGAGCATGGGAAATCTTTCCATCTCCTGAGGTCTTCTTCAGTTTCTTTCTTCAGAGACTTTAAGTTCTTGTCGTACAGATCTTTCACTTGTTTGGTTAGTCACACCAAGATACTTTATACTGTTTGTGACTATTGTGAAGGGTATCCATTTCCTAATTTCTTTCTCATCCTGTTTATCCTTTGAGTATAGAAAGGCCACTGGCTTGTTTGAGTTAATTTTATATCCAACCACTTTGCTGAAGTTGTTTATCAGTTGCAGGAGTTCTTGGTGGAGTTTTTTGAGTTGCTTTAGTATACGATTATATCATCTGCAAATAGTGATAATTTGACTTCTTCCTTTCCAATTTGTATCACTTTGACCTCTTTTTGTTGTCTAATTGCTCTAGCTAGGACTTCAAGTACTATATTGAATAGATATGGAGAGTAGGGAAGCCTTGTCTAGTCCCTGATTTTAGTGGGATTGCTTCAAGATTTTCTCCATTTAGTTTGATGTTGGCTACTGGTTTACTGTATATTGTTTTTACTATGTTTAGGTATGGGCCTTGAATTCCTGTTCTTGCCAAGACTTTAAACATGAAAGGACTCTGAATTTTGTCAAATGCTTTTTCAGCATCTAATGTAATGATCATGTAGGGTTTTTTTTGAGTTTGTTTATGTAGTGGATTACATTGATGGATTTCCGTATATTGGACCATCTCTGTACCCTTGAAATGAAGCCTACATGATGATGATGAATGATCATTTTGATGTGTTCTTGGATTCGGTTGGCAAGAATTTTATTGAGAATTGTTGCATCAATATTCATAAGGGAAACTGGTCTGAAGTTCTCTTTCTTTGTTGAATCTCTGTGTGGTATTGATATCCACGTAATTGTGGCTTCGTAGAATGGGTTGGGTAGGGTTCCTTCTATTTTGTGGAATAGTTTGAAGAGTATTGGTGTTAGGTCTTCCTTGAAGATCTGATAGATCTTCTGCACTACAACCTTCTGGTCCTGTGCTTTTATTGATTGGGAGACTTTCAATGATGGCTTCTATTTCTTTAGGGGTTATGGGAATGTTTAGATGGTCTATCTGATCCTCATTTAACTTTGGTATTTGGTTTCTGTCTAGAAATTTGTCCATTTCATCCACATTTTCCAGTTATGTTGAGTATAGACTTTTGTTGTTGGATATGATGATTTTTTGAACTTCCTCAGTTTCTGTTGTTATATCTCACTTTTTATTTCTGATTTTGCTAATTTGGATACTGTGTCTGTGGCTTCTGGATAATCTGGCTAAGATTTATCTATCTTGTTGATTTTCTCAAAGAACCAGCTCCTGATTTTGTTAATTCTTTGTATAGTTCTTTTTGTTTCTACCTGGTTGAATTCAGTCCTAAGTTGGATGATTTTCTGCCTTCTACTCCTCTTGGGTGTATTAGCTTCTCTCTGTTCTAGAGCTTTCAGGTGTGCTGTTAAGCTGCTAGTGTATGATCTCTCCAGCTTCTTTTTTGGAGGCACTCAGAGTTATGAGTTTTCCTCTGAGGATTGCTTTCATTGTGTCCCATAAGTTTGGGTGTGTTGTGCCTTCATTTTCATTAAATTCTAAAAAGTCTTTGAATTCTTTCCTTATTTCTTCCTTGACCAAGGTATCATTGAGTAGAGCATTGTTCAGCTTCCATGCATATGTGGGCTTTCTGTTGTTTTGTTTCTATTGAAGACCAGCCTTAGTTCATGGTGATCTGATAGGAGGCATGGGATTATTTCAATCTTAATCTGTTGAGGTCTGTTTTGTGACCAATTAAATGGTCAGTTTTGGAGAAGGTACCATGAGGTGTTGAGAAGAAGGTATATTCTTTTGATTTAGAATGAAATGTTCTATAGATATCTGTTAAATCCATTTGATCCATAACTTCTGTTAGTTTCACTGTGTCTCTGTTTAGTTTGTGCTTCCCTGATCTATTCATTGATGAGAGTAGGGTGTTGAAGTCACCCACAATTATTGCATGAGGTGAAATGTGTGCCTTGAGCTTTAGTAGGGTTTCTTTTACGAATGTGGGTGCCCTTGCATTTCGAGCATAGATGTTCAGAATTGAGAATTCTTCTTGGTAGATTTTCCCTTTGATGAATATAAAGTGTCTGTCCTTCTTTGTCTTTTTTTGATGACTTTTGATTGAAAGTCAACTTTATCCAATATTAGAATGACTACTCAGCTTGTTTCCTGGGACCATATGCTTGGAAAATTGTTTTTCAGCCTTTTACTCTGAGGTAATGTTTGTCTTTGACACTGAAGTGCATTTCCTATATAAAGCAAAATGCTGGGTCCTGTTTATATATCCAGTCTGTTAGTCTATGTCTTTTTATTGGGCAATTGAGTTCATTGATGTTAAGAGATATAAGGAATAGTGATTGTTGCTTCCTGTTATTTTTTATGTTATTTTTATGTTTGTGTGGCTATCTTCTTTTGGTTTTGCTGAATGAAGATTACTATCTTGGTTTTTCTAGGGTATAGTTGCCCTCCTTATATTGGTGTTTTCCATTATTATCCTTTGTAGGGCTGGATTTGTAGAAAAATATTGTGTAAATTTGCTTTTGTCATAGAATATCTTGGTTTCTCCTTCTATGGTGATTGAGAGTTTTGCTGGGTATAGTAGTCTGGGCTGGTATTTGTGTTCCTTTTAGAGTCTGTATGAGATCTGCCCAGGATCTTCTTGCTTTCCTGGTCTCTGGTGAGAAGTCTGGTGTAATTAGGATAGGTCTGGCTTTATATTTTACTTGGCCTTTTTCTCTTACTGCTTTTAATATTCTCTCTTTGTTTAGTGCATTTGGTGTTTTGATTATTATGTGATGGGAGGAATTTCTGTTCTGGTCCAGTCTGTTTGGAGTTCTGTAGGTTTCATGTATGTTCATGGGCATCTCTTTCTTTAGGTTAGGGAAGTTTTCTTCTATAATTTTGTTGAAGATATTTACTGGCCCTTTACATTGTAAATCTTTGCTCTCTTCTATACCTATAATCCTTAGGTTTGATCTTCTCATTGTGTCCTGGATTTCCTGGATGTTTTGGGCTACAAGCTTTTTGCATTTTGCATTTTCTTTGACTGTTGAGTCAATGCTTTCTAGGGTATCTTCAGCACCTGAGATTCTTTCTTCTATCTCTTGTATTCTGTTGTTGATGCTTGCATCTATGACTTCTGATTTCTTCCCAAGGTTTTCTATCTCCAAAGTTGTTTCCCTTTATGATTTCTTTGCTGTTTCTACTTTTTAGATCCTGGATGGTTTTGTTCAGTTCCTTCACTTGTTTATTTGTGTTTTTCCTGTAATTCCAAGTGGCACAGGGAGGTAGCTAACCACCCAGGAGTGTGGAGAAGCCTGACAGCACAGATAGAACCACCCCTGCCACTCAGAGGATCATGTCTGGAACCCTCTGGCAGAAGCCTTCTGGTTTCTGTCTCTGGCTTGGGACCATCCTCTGTAACAACATGCAATATCCAGGTGGAGCAGGGAGATAGCTAACCACCCATGGGTATTTGGGTGAGATTCTCACTGTGTCCTTGGTCACTGAGGACCTCCTGGGAAGCACACAGGCTGCAGCATTTGGGCAGGTATCTGCCAGGGCACTGATCTGGCCTGGTGGGGAAGTGGGCTAGAAATACAGTTGAATCTTAATGAGGCTTTGTCTCAATTAAAGCTCCTTCCTCTATGATGACTCTAGCTTGTGTCATGGTAATATAAAATCAGCCAGTACAGGATGTAGTGGTGCTAAGACACTTCATGGTGATGTCATCATGTCTTGCAGACAGAAGGAAATGAAACTGATGGGTGACCCAAATGAAGTCATCCAGGAGACATTGTAAAGACCTTGGATGTCATGGGAACAATGCAGACATACAGGAGGCGGGGGAGTTTGGAGAGGAACAGTTGGTGCAGGGCCATCTTCTCAGCAGAGTAACTGCATCACCTTCTCTTTAGGTTCTGCAGATGCAATTATATCAGCTTCAAGGATGACAGACTCTCCCTCAAGCATTTCCAAAGAATTAAAATTACATATTTCTTGGCAGTGCTAAGGTGGTGAGTGAGCACAGCAAATCCTGTCTCTCATCATGTGAAAAACTAAACAATGTATTTTTGTATGCATGCCTATGTGCCTAAGGTTTTGAGGCTTTACAGAGCATGCTGTTTCTTTTTGGGGCACATGCAGATGTTTTAATCTATGGAAAATGATGATAGGGACATATTGCATTCTTCAACTGATTTGCAAGATGTATTTGTATAAAATTCAAGATGTTTATACAGAACATATTTATATTAAATTGTTTTAAGTTATAACTGTTTCAAAAGTTGTTCATTTTTATGACAAATGACAATCTAGCAAATTATTTTTGTCTCTTTGAAGATACCCACATTTCAGAGGTATTGTTAATGAGAAACATATCTTAGACATTTTAGAAATAATTCACCACTGTAATACAGAAGGCTATTACACAGTGCCAGGCACACAGTTAGTATTCAATAAAAGTTGTGCTTCTCCTTCACACACTCCACTGCCAGGGCCAGGGCCATCTAGAAAAAGAAATCTTCAACTTTTCTCCATTCTTGCCTTGGCTATCCCATCTCTCTGCCATGTCTAGCCTCCCTCCATTCATGAAATATCTTCAGATCGGTGTCTTAGTTACCGTTCTACTGTTGTGAAGAGATGCTGTAAGCACGGCAACACTTATAAAGGAAAGTAACTGGGGAGGTTTAGTTCATTATCAATATGGTAGAGAGCATGGTGGCTCTCAGGCAGATATAGTGTGAGGAAGTAGCTGGGAGCTTTATATCCAAATCCTTAGGCAGCAGGCTGAGCTAGAGATAAATACAGAAACAGAGACAGAGACAAAGATAGAAATAGACACAGAGACAAAGATAGAGACAGGGACAGAGATAGACACAGAGACAGAGAAAGACACAGAGATAGAGACAGACACAGAGATAGACACAGAGATAGACACAGAGACAGAGATAGAGACAAAGAGAGAAAACAGACAGAAGCATAGAGACAGACAGAAACAGATCAGGCCTAACATGGGCTTGTGAATCCTCAAATCTTACCCCCAGTAGCACACGCTCTCCAGCAAGGCCATATCTACTCCATACTTCCTAACTCTTCTCAAACAGTTCACCAACTAGAGAGTAAGCGTGCAAATATTTGAACCTATGGGGGCATTCTCATCGAACCACCATTTCCACTCCCTAGTCCCGATAGGTTTGAAGCCACATCATACTACAAAATGCATTGGATCCAACTTCAAAACTCCCCATTGTCTGTATCAATCTCAGCACTGTTCAAAAGTTCAAAGTCTTTTCTGAGACTCGTGGCAATCTCTTTACTGTAATCGCCTATGAAATCAAAACAGAAAAAAGATCACATACATTCAATATATAATGACATAGAACACACATTACCATTCCAAAAGGGAGGAAATATTGGACCAAAGCAAGACTCGGAACCAGCTGTACAAGCTCCAAACTCTGCATTTCCATGTCTGACGCCAAAGCTCGTTTCAGATCTCAACTCTCCTCAACTGCATTGAGTACAACCCACTTCTCTCTCTTGGGCTGGTTCCACTTCTTGATAGCAGCTCTCCTTGGCAGGTATCCCACGGCTCTGGTGTCTCCAACATCTTGGAGTCTCCAACACAATTCAGGCATCACCTTCACAGTTTCACAAAATGCCCTTTCTAGGCTCCATGCAGGAACTGCTCTGCCAAATGCCTGTCCTTGGTGGCTTTCTTTAACCCTGGAGTAAGATTCCATAACCCCCTTCCTGTGTCCTTGACTCTTAACTTTGACCAAAGCTATCAAGTTCTTCTGGATGCTGGGGCTAGAACCTGGGTACCTCCTTGCATTACATTTCGTAATGTCATTTTAGCCTTGTGACCATCCATTAAACTTCCTAAGAACTGTGAGACAGCAACATAGCATAACTTCTCCCCACCTCCCCAGAGGGGAGCCCCTGTCTTCAATCACCAGGCAAACGAAATTCACTTTATGGTGTGAAAAAAATGTTTCAATAGGGAAGCCTTCTGAGTTACTCTCTATCCATAAATAACTGCTTCTTAGGACCCTCAGGATGTTCCTAGAACCTCACACAATTTGTAAGGAGTTCCCATCATTAACCCCCACCCGAAAAAATTACAATATTACAACTGTCAGTGTGAAAGCATAAGATATTGTAAAAGCTCTCTTTCCACATTATTTTCATAACTTACAGTGGTTTTTAATACCTTCAATTGTCATTTTGTGCTGAATTTTCCTAGTTTTAATTTTTTTGAGTGTGGGGGAGTATTGCATGCGGTGCTCACATCTGTGGGTAGCTGTGGAGGCCAGGGGAGGTCACTGAGTGTCCTACTCTGTCACTCTCCATCTTATTCCCTTGAGACAGGGAATAAGACTTACTGGGAACAATTCTGATGTAATGAATGGGTCACCCCATTCATCAGAGCAAGCAGGCTAAGGGAGGAAAAATCAGCGGGATGCCACTCCGGGGAAAGTCATTTCTGAAAGGCGAACTGTGCTATCTCATTAACGAGGAAGGATCAAAGAGACTAAAGAATTTATGCACATCAGAGAAGCTGGGCGGTGGTGGCACACACCTTTAAATTCCAGCACTTGGGAGGCAGAGGCAGGCGGATTTCTGAGCTGGATTCATCTTTTGGGATTCCCCACCCTTTTTTGGTTTTGTTCTGGTTTTTGTTTTCTTTCTTTGTTTGTTTTGATTTTTGAGACAGGGTTTCTCTGTGTAGCCCTGGCTATCCTGGAACTCACTCTGTAGACCAGGCTGCCCTCGAACTCAGAAATCCACCTGCCTCTGCTTCCCAAGTGCTGGGCTTAAAGGTGTGCGCCACCACCGCCCGGCATTGATTCCCCACATCTTAAAAGAGATTTTACAGCAAGAAATGTGTACAACCCTCTCTTGTTCGTGCTTAAAATCTTTCCCTGAGGAAGCCCTGGGCAGAAAGACCCCGGAGCAAGCCCACACAGTGATCTGGACAACACAACCCAGCCAAGAACGTCGTCAGCAGCAGAAACTGCCAGACACATTGTGTGGAGAGACTTCTGGATGATTCTGGCAGCAGACAGTTAAGCCTTCCCGGAAGAGCCTCCTCAGATATGTGGAGTAGCCACACACTGGCCTTATCCTGTTCCAGTGAAGCAGACTGTCACACGTCCTAGTAAAATAGGCAAGTCATACAGGTGAGCAGTCCCGCTCCGTCGTGGGTGGGCTAGTGTATCACACGATTATAAAAGCTGTAAGAATATGGTTCCGTGTCTGCTGTATTCACAGAAAGCAAGTCTTCAACCAAGATGGGGATAGGCGTGTGTGTGTGTGTGTGTGTGTGTGTGTGTGTGTGTGTGTGTGTGTTCAGTCACATCAGACATTTCTAATGTGATTTCAATATGACTTTCCATGTGGATCTCTCCAGCCAAAGACTTAGCAGGCTCAGGGATCAAGTGAAAACACTAATTTACAAATGTTTACCTTGATGACTGAGGAGTTAATAGTCCTTAGAAAATTTGAGGAGTGTTTTTTTTTTTCTTTTGAAGTAAGCTTAAATTTCCTTTTGTTGCTTGTTTTTGAAGTGTGGTAGAAAGGCACTTTTGGTAATTGTATGCATCTGCAATGTAAATATTTTTGTGAATACTAGAGTGTTTTCTTAATCAAAAGTTAAAATGAATGTTAAGGAGTATAAAAATGTCTGAAAAAAAGACAGGAAAGAGGTTGAGGAGAAGGCTCAGAAGTTAAGACTGTGCTGCTCTCGCAGAGGACCTGAGCATGGTTCTCGAAGAACGTGCCATGTAGTTTATAGCTGCCTGTAACCCCAGCTCCAGGGCATCTGGGTGCCCTCTGTCTCCCCCAGGAGCACTTGTATATATGTGCGTTATATCTATATACACACTGTACTGGCTGGTTCTGTGTGTCAACTTGACACAGGCTGGAGTTATCACAGAGAAAGGAGCTTCAGTTGGGGAAGTGCCTCCATGAGATCCAGCTGTGGGGCATTTCCTCAATTACTGATCAAGGGGGGAGGGCTCCTTGTGGGTGCTGCCACCTCTGGGCTGGTATTCTTGGGTTCTATAAGAGAGCAGGCTGAGCAAGCCAGGGGAAGCAAGCCAGTAAGAAACATCCCTCCATGGCCTCTGCATCAGCTCTTGCTTCCTGACCTGCTTGAGTTCCAGTCCTGACTTCCTTTGGTGATGAACAGTAATGTGGAAGTGTGAGCATCAATAAACCCTTTCTTCCCCAACTTGCTTTGGTCATGATGTTTGTGCAGGAATAGAAACCCTGATTAAGACACACACATACATATACACATATATATATACATATGCAAGCACATACATACAGACATACTTCTTGCCATAAGAGCATTAGCACATATGTGCACATATATATTACATACCCATATGTGATATATATACATATATATCACATATATCATACATATACATATGTACACATGTATATACATACACACATATATAGGTATTTATATATACCTATATTTATATAAATAAAAGTAAAATAAATCTTTTTAACAAAAGAAAACATAAACAGATCTGCCCACATCAGAGATGTAGAGTCATGACCCCCCCCCCCCCGTCATCTCTCTAAAACCACTCATGTGACTGAGCTGCCTGCCCATCCAACAGCTCTCTGCAGTGCAGTCTCCTAGTCACCACAAGCAAGCCAGCGCGGTGGCCCTGAATTCAGGGATAGATCTATGTGCACATCCAATTCCCATTCTCTTTTAGGGTCATGAACCCATCTCTAAATGATCCTACCATCAAATCCAGTACATACTGGAGTTTTCAAACGACCCAGGAGTATATATGATGTGCCAAACGGCAAATATAAATTTGAATTTCAGTTTAATGACTTTTTAAGTCAATACATCTTAAACTCTTTTCGTCCAGGTGTATACCACAAAATTAAATCTGACTAAGTTCGGGTGGAAAAAAACAAAACCGTTCAAGGCCTTTAGATGGCTCTGCAGGGAAAAGTACTGCTGCGAAGTCTGATGACCCGGGTTATTTCCTGGGCCCCACATGGTGGAAGGAGAGAACAACTCCCTCAAGCTGTCTCTGGCCTTTCCAAGCACCCTGTAGCCCTGCCCCATACAAACAAGTAAATGTACCTTTAAATTAAACAAATTATTTTCATCCATTTCATTCTTCCTCTCCAAAGTAAATGCCTTTAGGACCTTAGCTCACTAGATAGGCATGTGACCATTGTGAAGTCAAATTTGCTTTTGTGAGCTCTAGGCAAAAAGGTCACAGTTATGTGAAAGGTTCTGCCACACAGATCAATCAGAACATCAATGACCATGGGGACGTACCACGGTGCAAGCCCAGAGATAAACTATTTCGATCTATCTTTAGCCTTCCTAAGTAGCCATTCATTGCCCACCTCTGCGTTTGAACAAACAACTCTGTGACTATTAAGTACATGAGTTTACCTAACAGGCCAATAGCTCCTACCCAAAGGCTAAGAACTTCATTAAACAACTTTGACCTATAGCAGAGATATAAGTATTTTATTGCAATCTACCTGCCTTGCTGATGTGCTTTAAACGTGTTTGGATTCATGACCTGCTCTGTTCTGCTACAGTAAAAATGCCGAGGAACTGTCACCCTGCTGGAACACGGCGTTTCAGGAACCGTGCATCTGCTCCACAGCCATGGTCACTCAGGTTCAGCTTCAAAATAAACCATCCCTTACTCCCACTGCAGAGAAACTACGCAGTTTTACGTAGAGCCTTTCATTCCTTTCCTGGTGTACTTACACACATAAGAGTGAACTCATGCTTTTCTTAGCAAAATAAAATCCTCCCAAGGGTGTCTGATGTGCCCTAGAGTGGAAGTCTCAGCCTTCTAGAGCATAATCTCTAGAATAGATTATCAGAGCGAAGAAGAATTAAAGCGGTATCACTTGGCTTAAAATAGAGAAGTCAGGTTGAGTCCCCCATGTGGGCCTAATGCAATTACAAAAGTCTTCAAATGGATGAGAATGAGGTAGGATGTGAACCCAATGATGTGAGAAAGACATCGCCACCACCTTGACAGCGCAAGTCAGGTCACCCAGAGCCAAGAAAACATCTGTAGAAGCTGGGAAAGACAATTACAAGACAATCTTCAAGAACCTTCAGGAAGCAACAAAACCCAGTGAAGTTTGTTTAGGACTTCTGCGGCTGATATTGACAGACAGTTATACCACTGTGAGCACTAACTATGTTATTTGTTACAGTGGCAATAGGAGCTAACATGCTGTCCCTGGGATGTAAGTCTCTGTCCCAGTTCACCCAACAGTGACGTTCTACCCAGGCACACACATTCAGGTTCCAGTGGCTCTTTCTTCCACTCACAATCAAGAACCACCAGGCAGAGAATCCCAGAGTCTTTTTTTTTTATTGGTTATTTTATTTATTTACACTTCAAATGTTATCCCCTTTCGCAGTTTCCCCTCCAAGGTAGGAAAAACCAAAATGTTTGAAGGTTCATCTTGGCAAATCTGAAAGAATTCTCCTGCATGAAGTAAGCCCAACTTGTCTTTTTCTAGTCATGACACTAAAATGAGTTTCCTGTTTCTTTCATGTGCAGATAATGGTCTGAGGTTACATATTTACCTGGTAGAGTCTCTTCCATCTATCTGTAATGAGTCTAGGCTGATAGTATCAGCCTCTTATTGGATCTCTCAGATCAGAACATCATTTGTGCATGTGTGTGTGTGTGTGTGTGTGTGTGTGTGTGTGTTCTCGACTAGCCTCAAAAGTTCAACAGTTTAGGGAGAAGGAAGTTGAGGACTATGAAAGTCATTTGAAAATGCAATTGTCAACTTGAAACTAGAATCCCCTGGGAGATAAGCCAGGCAAGTTGAGGACTGGCGTGAATGCACTTACCTTCGCTCTCTCTTCCTGGTTATGAGTGGGGATAACCAGCTTCCTCAAACTCCTGCTGCTCTGAACCTGGAACTGTGAGCCCCAATAGCCTTTCTCCCTTAAGTTGTCTTTCTCAGGGTGTTATATAACAGCACCAGTAAAAGAAATTAAGACAAGCAAGTATTCAAATTCAAGGGCAAAGATGATCAGCCCCAAGTTTCTCCCATCAATGAGTGTGTCTTTGGGTCTTTCCTCTGTGCTCCTGAACTTCCTTTGTTCCTCTGCCTTCTCTCCAGGCTCCAGAATTCCCAATGGGAAATTCTGCATTGCCTGGAGGACTGACATTACATAGCAGCAACCTGACAGCTCAAACCACAGTACTGCTGTCAACATTTGGAACAACTTCCATTAGTGGCAGCGGCTCACAGCTCTCCCTCTGTTTCCCACCACAGGGGACAGAGGTGGGTGGTAGTACTTACAAGGCCATCACTCCAAATGGCAGTTCCAACTTCAGCCTCCAAGGGATGCTGTGCGGGAGCCTTAGGCTTATGGTTAGAGTGCCCCTCCTGGACACTTGTTAATCAAAGTTTCGTCAGCTTCATCAAACAACAGGGGTGTGTTGAATAAAACTCCCAGAGTGAAGTGATGGTCCTGCCTCCTTGAAAGGAAAACAGCAGACAGGAAAGCTATCCCACGGAGATAAAAGCTATGTTAACAAGTGACAGCATTTCCAAAACAAACCCCTGGTGTGAGAGAGCAGAGAGGGTGTGAGAGAAGGGTACCTGATGAACTCCTGAACCAACCCCAACCGGAGGGCAGGGGCAGAGCTGACAGAAGCTTTGATGCACCGGAGTGTTTCTGAGGTTTTCTGAAGCCTGGCCACCTGCTTCTTTCAGACTTTCTATCTGCTTCACACATTCTGTCTTTTCAAAAGTTACGCGTGGAGAGGCCGTGTTGGGCTTCCTTTCTGAGTCAAACATTATTTTCCTACTGCAATATTCCACTGGAGAGGAACACGGAGCTTTTAGAGAAGCCTAGCTAAGGAGTGGTGAGTGAAAGGCTTAAGCAAAACCCATGGTGTTTCTCATCCGAAGTCACGGCACCAAATGAGGGGGCTTAAAAAGAGAGGATTGGGGGTTAGTGGTAGAGAAAGGCAGAGAGAGAGAGAGAGAGAGAGAGAGAGAGAGAGAGAGAGAGAGAGAGAGAGAGAGAGAGAAGAGAAGAGAGGTGGAGTGGAGGACGGCCATGACCACGTGGAGAGAGGGGGGAGGAGAGCCCAAGGGGCAGAGAGGTGAGAGAGGGAAGCAAACGGAAAAATGAAAGCCTTTGGATGGTGGGGGATGATCAACCCTACGTCTGTATCCCTGTTGACAAGGCGCACAAACATAAGGGATCTCAGAGTAGGCACACTGAATAAACAACGGGGGTGGGGGGGTGGGGGTGGATATACGGCAGGAAGTCTTCAAACTGCAGACTCTCTGTCTAGGGTTTCATTGCTGTGAGGAGACACCATGACCATGGCAACTCCACTAAGGGCAAACACTTAACTGGGGCTGGCTTACGGTTTCAGAGGTTTAGCCCACTAGAATCATGGCTGGAAGCTTGGCAGTGTACAGGCAAACATGGTGCTGGAGAAGGTGCTGAGAGTTCTACATCTTGATACAAAGGCAGCAGCAATGAAGAGACTATTTCACAGGTAGGCAAAAGAAGGCTCTTTTGACACTGGGCAGAGCTTGACTATAAAGACCTCAAAGCCCAACCCCCCCAACAGTTACACACTTACTCCAACAAGGCCACACCTACTCCAACAAGGCCACACCTACTCTGACAAGGCCACACCTACTCCAACAAGGCCACACCTACTCCGACAAGGCCACACCCACTCCGACAAGGCCATACCTACTACAACAAGGTCACAATGGCACAAGAGCCATTCCCTGTAAGCCAAGCATTCAAACACGTGAGTCTATGGGGGCCAAACCTATTCAAACCACCACACGTTCTTAATACTTTCTCTGTGCCTGCCAGGATATGTTATGTTGAAGGAAGCCTAAAGACAAGTTAGACACTTGTATACTGAGGGGCATGCCATCCTTTGAATATAATAAACAAATAAGGGCATGTGACCTAGTCACCAAGAATTGGTGACTTGGTTAAGAGTATACACTGCTCCTGCCGAGAACAGTTCAGTTCTCAGGCTCATGATCAACTGTGACTCTAGCTCTAAGGGAACCATCAACCATCTCTGGCCTCCACAGAAACATGCACTCATACACGTGCATGCAAACACACACTCACACACACACACACAAATGCAGACACATTTTTTAAATCTTTTTAAAATACATTTGTGCAGTGTATGAGAAGAAAAGGTAAAATGTCAGGAAAACTGACCCCAAATATCATCTTCCACATACATAGTTGCATATTGCATAAGAAGAACTGAACTTTGACTTTCATTAAAAAAAATCTTGTCTTTATTTTATAGGTTTGTCCTATTAAGTTTCTAATTTTTTTAAAAGTTGAAAGAATTATACACTCACCAGTTAGTCTTAACAACCCAATTTGGTTTCAGATGCTTGACTGATGTGTGTTAAAAACTAGATTTCAATATTTGGGGGTTTCTGTTTGTTCCTTCCCCCTTCCTTGGAATCTCATATCACAAATCCCTTTCTGATCAACTCTTTCAAATGGTAATGTACACAATGTGTCCTGGCAGAACAAACTGTTCTTTAAGACATATTACCTCATGGAACGTCTGCTTTGGTGTGATCCACATTGGCTGTGGGTTCATGATGTTTTTCCAGGCCAGGTTCTCAGGGAGTGGGCATCCTTACCTAGATGATGAATATTACACTGTATATCTAATGACTGTGTAGGCATCTCTCTATCCAACAGTGAGAAACTATATGAACTACTTAAAAGTTAGACAAAGAACCATATATGACTTCTCCTTTCAGATTTACTTCTTGATAATATTACTTTGGTAGGCAGACTGAGGTAACACTTAGCTGAAGAGAATTTTCTACATTCTCCTCCATCTGAGACATAATCTCATGTAGTCTAGGATGGACTTGTTATGTGGCTGAGGCTAGCCTTGAATCCTGGATCCTCCTGGTTCTACCTCTCCAGCCCTGGTTACAGGCACTTCGACATCAAACCTGGCTTCATCTTTTTTCTTAATATTTGGCTCTTAGAATGGATGCAAAAAATGTGGTATATATACACAATGGAGTACTATTCAGCCATTAGAAACAATGAATTCATGAAATTCTTAGACAAATGGAGTTGGAGAACATCATACTAAGCGAGGTAACCCAGTCTCAAAAGATCAATCCACTAATAAGTGGATATTAGCCTAGAAAATTGGAATACCTAAAACATAATCTCAAATGATGTACAAGAAGAACGGAGGAGTGGCCCCTGTTTCTGGAAAGACTCAGTGTAGCAGTATAGGGCAAAACCAGAACAGGGAAGTGGGAAGGGGTGGATGGAAGGACGGGGGAAGGAAGGGGGCTTATGTGACTTTCGGGGAGTGGGGGGGCCTGAAAAGGGGAAATCATTTGAAATGTAAATAAAAAATATATCGAATAAAAAAAGATAGCAGAATGATTGAAGTGCAAATCAAAGTTTCTTATTTTCCTATGTGTGGGGTTTCTGTCATTTCTTCTATATTAACATTCTACGCCACTCCCTAGTTGCATAGGATTCTAAAAAGACTAAGTTTCTGAGAGCAAGATTGATTATTATTACCTAAAAATGTCTTGCACTTATAGAATAATAATTTTACATCGTTCTAATGGTATCTTATTTATACACTTAGCATTTTAACCATAGCAGGAAATAAACAACCCTACTGAGAAAAGTGTGTGTGTCTGTTTTTGTAATAGAATTAACTCCCTAATGCTTTGGAAAGTTTCCACGATTCTGAGTATGTCTACTCTGGCCTTGCCCATCAATAGTGAAAAGCTATAACCATAAATTAGCATAGCTGTTGCAGCACATAAACAATTGAGAGAAGGAGTTCCTGCTTCATTATTCACATAAAATCTTCATCAAGGTTTCCAAAATCACACCCATGAGTCAGATCTTTCTCAGGCAAGTCACATGCACCATAGGATGTTTTTTTTTTTTAATAAACAGTTCAGACAGATTTTCTGCAAAAGCCCCTTGCTACTGTCTCCTGAAATTTGCAACAAAGAAAGCCTTTCTAGTGCCCATTAAGGATCCCTTCCTTTTCAGACCTTGCATAATTCTTTAACCAAATAAAATCAGAAGACTCATTCCAAGAATCAACACTTGAGGAAACAGCCATGTGAATGATACCACCATCCTGAAGAGCTTGTACCAGGGCCACACTCAGTTATGCACACTAGAACTCCAGGATGGGTCATGTGAGCTGGCTCGTGCTTCGTTCTAGCCACCTCCATACGTCTACCAGTCACCACAGTCTTACTCTTGGTTACACCATGTGTACTACACTCTTCTTTATCTTGTACACTGTCCTCTAATGCACCCAAAGACAGCCTTTAAGCCTGGGGCTTCACGTGATCAGAGGATCCCAAATATAGTCTGATTACAAGAGACGGCAGCAGCAGGATCTAGCCTTTCTGTGGTCTGAATATTGTATTTGTTCGACAGCAGTTGCTATGCAGGTAACCTGTCTATTTACTAAAAATAGTCTATAAAATTTCTCATTTAAACTATATGTATGGCATGGTGATAAATCTTTATGTTAAAGAACAAGAGTTTCCAGAATTGGGAAATTAAAAAAAAATGTTTCTACCTCAGTAGGGAAAAGTATGAGCAAAATAGCTCTTTTCTCTTAAGGACTGAGGAAAGAAAAACTCGACTGAAAATTAACAAATCCTATAATAAGGAGTTGAAAAAGGGTGGCATCACAAAACACGAACAGACAAGAGTAGACTCAAATTCAAGGTCACAAGTAGATGGAGCATCATAGAGCATCCCATTTCTATTATGTCCAGTGAATCTGTGAATGAGTTCTGTTTAATTAGATGTTCCCACTATAGTCTCTGGATCAAGAGAGGATCTCAATATAGATAGATGAAAGAAGATAGATAGATAGATAGATAGATAGATAGATAGATAGATAGATAGATAGATGGATACATACATACATACATACTTACATATATACAAACATACATATATAATCAATGGATGGATGGATAGACAGACAGATAGATAATAGGTGATCAATATATAGATAGATTTGATGGGTAGAATGAGAATGTCCCCCAAAGTCAAATGTTTGACTATTTGAATACTTGGTCCTCAGTTGGGAGCAGTCTTCGGGAAAGCTTAGAAAGTACAGCCTCGATGGAGGAAGTATGTCACTGGAACAGGATCTGAGGCTTCAAAGGCCACGCGAGTCCCTGTCCACTTACTGTGATCTTGCTTGCAGTTTAAGATGTGCGTCCTCGGCTTCTCATTCCAGCCTGTGACTTGCCGTCATACTTTGCTGCTGGGTTAATGGGTTCTTATCCCTTAGGAAGCTTGTCTTGGTTGGTTTTTGTTAATGTCTTAGCATTTAGGAGGCAAAGTCAGGCAGACCTTTGAGTCTGATACCAGCCTGGTCTACATAGCAAGCTCTAGGACAATCAGAGCTACACAGAGAAATCCAGTCTTGAAAAAAAAAAAAACCTAAGAAAACAAAACAAAAAACAAACAAACAAAAATAACACCATCAATAAGAAACAAAACTTGGTACTAGAGAACGGGATATTGCTGTGACAGACCTGACTAATTTATCTGAAGCCACATTGAGAAAATGACGCCATAAGATTGGCCCATAAGCAAGCCTCTGAATCGTGTTCTTAATTAGTGGTTGATGTGAGAGGGCCAAGCCTATTGAGGGTCACAGCACACCTGAGCAGGTAGGTGGTCCTGGGTGTATAAGAAAGCAAGATGAGCAAGCCACAGGAAGCAAGGCAGTGAGCAGCACTCCTCCAAGAATTCCACTTCCCTTCCTGCCTCCAGGTTCCTACCTTGAGTTCCTGCCCTCACTGCCCTCAGTGATGCACAGTAACCTGGAATCTGTAAGCTAAAATAAACCCTCTCCTCCCCAAACTGGTTTTGATCAGTGTATCAGCACTAATAAACATTTTTTTTTCTGTAAGTTGCCTTTGTCATGGTGTTTTATCACAGCAATAGAAACTAGCTGGCTGGTGGGGGGTCATGTCTTTACACCTTTAACCTTCGTGTTGCATGTACTTTAAAATGCATGCTACTGCCTTTGCCCGAGGGCTGCTGTGCTCTGGCCCCCTCTGGCTCCCTTTTGTCCCATCCTGTTTAGCTCAGGGGTCTGTCACAATCAGCCCCACCCGAGACCCTTGAATCTGAGGATAAAGGACACACACTCAGATTCTCACTTTACAGCTTGCCTTTTGTGGCACAATTGTTGGGTGCAGATACCTCCCACCTGGAAAGGCATTCCTTACCAATTCGTAATCTCCATTGCTCCTTCCACCCTAAACTTAGCGGCTTGTTCCAATTAGCCCCTGCCCAACATCTGTGGCCACCTTCCCACAGAGGAGGCTCCAGACCCTAACTGCCCTGAGATTTTACATGATTGCCGTGTGCTCCTCATTCCAAAGCATGGCAGAAAATCCCCTCTCTTTCCCTGTATCCCCCTTTCCTCCTGAGACCTGGAAGTCTCATCTGTACCATACTCCCCAACACCAAGGCCCAGCCTTCTTTATTGACAAGTCGAGAATGAGCCCTTAGCAACAGAACCTCCCCTTACATCCTAGCACTTGAGTTTAATACCAGCCTGGTCTACAGAGCAAGGTCTAGAACAGCCAGAGCTATACAGAGAACTCCAATCTGAAAAAACAAAACAAAACAAATAAAAACCTCAAAAAACAGACAAAAATGACACAAACAATAAAAATCAAAACTTGGTATTAGGGAATGGGATATTGCTGTGACAGACCTGACCATGTTCTTTTTTGAAGGAATGTGGACAGCTTTGGAAGTTTGAACTAGAAAAGTGGTTGAACATTGCATGAGGTCCTTAATATCATACTAGTAGGAGTTTGGAAGACAGTGCTGAGACCAATGAGGACTGTCAAGAAGTTTCAGAGGGGAGCAGTATTAGCAAACAGACTAAAAATAAAAGTTAAAAAAAAATTAATAGTCGGGTGGTGGTGGCAGCGCACGCCTGTAATCCCAGCACTCTGGGAGGCAGAGGCAGGCGGATTTCTGAGTTCGAGGCCAGCCTGGTCTACCGAGTGAGTTCCAGGACAGCCAGGGCTATACAGAGAAACCCTGTCTTGAAAAAAAAAAACAAATCCAACCCCCCCCCCCCAAATTAATGTGGTTGCTTTTGCCCTTGTTGCAAGACAATGCCTGAAGCTTAATTTAAAAATAATGAATTAGTTTATTTGGCAAAGGAAATTTCAAGACAGCCTAATGCTAACCTGTGGTGTGGTTGGTCAGTAAGCACTCTTAGGTGGACCAGGAATGAAAAAGAATGGAGCAGAAATACAAAATGAACAGTTTGAAGAGGAAAAGAGAACCAAGAACCAATGTTACAGCCCTGAAAGACATGGAAATTAAGGAGACCGGGTCTGCATTGTATTAAAGGGAAGGATGTGTTTATAGTAAGACCACACCCAGCCAAGCTTCCAACTTGTGAAATGAAAAGACACAATAAATTTTCTGCTCCTAGAAAAGAAGAACAAAGAAAAAGTAATGCAAATGTAATTCAAAGTGTCCAGGGTCTATCCCAAGTTGTCAACCAGTCTGGACAGCGTCATCCTGTGGTGCTGGCCTTACACTCACAGAGGATACATGAGGAAAGGGGTCCTGGAGCCTCCCGCCATGGTTTCAGAGAGCTGCTGAGACCAGGCCAGGAAATGTGTGGCAGGGGAGTCCCTGCATGGAGGTCCTGAGAAACCATTGCACGAACCTGTGAAAGTAAAGCCTGCCTTGCACTGAAGACCCCAAGACAGTAGAGACGACAAATCAATGAGACACCTGCGAGAGCTGCACACAGATAGTGGAAACAACACAAGAAGTACGTCACAAAGCTAAGAGGAGCAGAGACATCTGAGCCTTTTAACACTCACAATGGAGCTGTGAGAATTGTTTTTCTCAGGACTGGATTTGGTCTTGCTTTTGTCCCGTCTTTCCTCACTATCTCCCATTCTTTCCTTCGGGAATGGCAGTGTATATTTTGTGCCGTTGTGCGTTGGAAGAATGTAATTTGCCTTTTGACTTTAGAAGGGCTTAATATTACCAGTTTGTCTCGAGTTTCAGGAGTGACTTTGGACTTTTAAACAGAGACAGAGAGACTATTTGGACTGAATGAACTTTGCATTATGATATTACCAGGAGCCCATGGGCTCCAGGGAACAGAAGGTGATAGTTTGAATGAGAATGCCCCCTTAGGTTCTAGCATTTGAATGCTTGGTTCCCTGTTGGTGATATTCTTTAGGAAGGCTTACAGGAGATGGACTTGCTGGAGGAGGTATGTTACTGTGGACAGGATTTTAGGTTTCAAGGCCCAGTTTGTTCTCTCTACTCCCTACTCTCGATTTTAAGACGGGAGCTCTTAGCCTGCCTGCTGCCATGCTTCCCATCATGATGGAGATTGTACCTTTGGAACCGTAAGCCCAAATAAATCCTTCTGTCTATAAGTTGTTTAGTGTTGGTGTTGTATCACAGCAATAGAAAAATAGCCAATGCTTAGATAAGAGATGATTTCGTAGATAATTGACAAGCACTAAATATCCAAATAATACATAAATGATATATTAGATGATAGAGAAACTAAGGATACACTTACAGGGATTGATACACAACTGTGGAAATGTTATAATTTTTCTTCACACCAAGAAAGCAATTGAGTCTAGGTACAAAGGTCTGAGAACCAGGAGCTGTGCTCCAGCAGATTACAGGTGGCACTGCCAGACAGAAAATAAGTCACCTTTTCTATCTTGTTTTGTATTCAGGTGCTCAAAAGGTCTGATGATGCCTGTGTACTTGGTGAGAATGAGTCATCTTTGCTCAGCCCAAGAGCTAAGAGAACATCACCTTCTGGAAGCACCCCACAGGTCCTCTGAATATAACTGTTTTTACTACACAGGCATCCCTTATCCCAGTCAAGTTAATCCATAACATTAATCATCAGACTGACAAATCTGATGAAGCAGATACACATATCAACTTCCTTGATGGTTTCTAAACACTATCCTGGTTTTTAATAAATTGATCCCTGGTGGGGCAGTCAGGACTGATAATCACAATTATTTCTAGCAGCATTTCCTAAGTATCTTCTTAATCTTCCCCTTGGAAGTTAGATGCATCCATTTAGTTGTTGGCAGTCAACAAATTCCCTCTGACAACCCAAACAATGGTAATATGTTGTCAAAGTGATGTCTCTACTAGCTTTAGTCTCTGACCGAGTTATCTTCTGACCTGCTTTGGACATGGAAGATGACTTCAGACCAGGATTCTACACTGGACAGTTTTATGAGTTAAAAGGACAACAGATACAATTCAAAATAGTGTGGTTATCTTAGCAACCACTGAGACTTGGGATTATCGTCTTACTGCATTATAACCTTGCCTATCATGATTGACAATACTCATGTCACTGCATGAGTAAAAATATTTTATTTTCAGAATGTAAGGAGATGAGCCTCGTAGTCCTCAGCATGGCTCTCAGGGTCACTGAGAATGTGGACTCTGCCTGTCGGCTTGAGGTGAGGTCAGCTCTATTGGTCTGATCAGTAAGAAACCTTCTAGGATCCAGAATACTTGGCTTCCAAAGGACGATCCTCTTCCTTCAGATCTTGCTAAGGAAACATGTCTGGCGATGCAGCATTGAGGTAGAAAACAGATGACATCAGCAGTCTTCCCTATAAGAATTTACACAGTTCTGCTTAGGAATTTGCCTGGGATCTCCCTGTGTGAAGCAGCATGGGCTGAGTCCACAGAGAGAAGATTCAATCTGACCAGCGCAGGCTGTAGAGGAAGCAATAGCTTTCACACTTTTAAGTTAGCAGGTGCCCCAGGCTTATCAGACCCATATTCTAGTTTCTCCTTGACCTCGCCTACATTACCTGTTTGGCCTCTGAAGGCATTGGGCCCTCTACAGAGAAGCTCCCCACATGAGATGGCAGCAGAGCAGCCAGAACGGGCAGACAAGGTGCCTTACCTCTGACGTTCTCCCCAGAAATCAATAACCCAAGTCTCCTCATGACTGAAGCCTCCACTGTCTTATTCTGGATACAATGAGACCTGCCAGCTCACACGCCTGCCACCAAGCGTTCTACCACCGTGGTAGACTGTATCCCCCAAGACACCCCCCACACACACACACAGAGAGAGAGAGAGAGAGAGAGAGAGAGAGAGAGAGAGAGAGAGAGAGAGAGAGAGAGAATATAGCGGTGAAGTACACAGGTCAGTTTCTGTGAAGCCACACCCACAAGAGTTCAGGGCCAAAGCCCTCTACCACATGATACACATCTCTAGGCAAAAGCTTCCAGTACCACCTAACAAGAATGAGCCAAGCACAGCAGCCTCAGATAGAGACTATGACAGACAGACAGAGAGAGAGAGACAGACAGACAGACGGACAGACAGACAGACACACACACACACACTCACATGGTCTGAATGTGTGATGGCTTTTTTTTTCAAGATAGTATTTCTCTGTGGAGGCCTGCCTGTCCTGGAACTTGCTCTGTAGACCAGGCTGGCCTCAAACTTACAGGCTTCTGTCTCTGCCTCTGCCTCTGCCTCTGCCTCTGCTGCCTCTGCCTCTGCCTCTGCCTCTGCCTCTGCCTCTGCCTCTGCCTCTGCTGCCTCTGCCTCTGCCTCAGCCTCTGCCTCTGCCTCTGCCTCTGCCTCTGCCTCTGCCTCTGCCTCTGCCTCTGCCCCTGCCCCTGCCTCCCAAGTACTGGGATTAAAGGTATGTATTATCCTGGTCCAGCTTATGTGGTGGTTTTAAAACAGAAAGGAGAGACATGAGAGGCCCAGAGCTGGAATCTGTATTGAAACAAAGATTGTGAACAAATCTACAATTACTAAAAGAAGCAGGCTTGTGCTGGTCTGCTGCACTATGGGAAATGTGTGTTAAGGAGGCACAGGTGCGGTCAGTGGTCCATTCAGGGGTGAGAGCCACCCTGTATGAGGTCACAAAGCCCCAGGTTTCCAGACCAGGACATCATATTGTCCTAGAGAAAGCATCTAAGGCCTCTAACCTCTTCTTTACCTGTCCACTCTATACTATAATAAATTAGAGCTCTTGAGAGCCAGGACATTTTAATAACCTTTGTATGTGAAACATAAAGATATATACTTACAAAAATATTATTTTTAACAATAGGTATATATATATATGTATATACATATATATGTATGCTTACATATGTATATTTTTAATATACATATTAAAAATAGGTCTTTTGAATCAGGGTCTTACAGTATAACCTTGGTTGGCCTAGAACTTGCTCTGTAGACCAGGCTGGCCCAAACTCACAAGATTGCCTCTGTCTCCTGAGTGCTGGAACTAAAGTCATGCACCACCACACCCAGTCTTGCATATAAGTTTTGATTTGTTTTGTTAATCTGGAAAAGGCAGATGAGTATTTCTAGCTCCTTCTCACACATGGCCCCCACGGGAAGTGGGCTCCTTTGTTCCTAGTGGTTTATATCTTCTCCAAATGTGTCACTGGTTTGTCAACTTCACACAACTAGAATCATTTAGGAAGAGGAAACCTTAATTGAGAAAATGCCTTCCTAACATTGGCCTGTAAGCAAATCTACAGGGATTTAGTTACTTGAGGAATGATGTGGGAGGGTTGTGCCCCACCTGGGCAGAAGCCCTGGCCCGTGTCCCCTGAGAAGGAAGTCACTGAGCTGTCCTTCGCGGCCTCTGCTTCAGCTCCTGCCTCCAGGTTTCTGCCCTGACATCCCTCAGCGATGGAGTGACCTGGCCCTTGTGAGCTGAAGCAGACTCTTTCCTCCCCAAGTTACTCTAAGTCATGACATTGTATCATCACAATAGGAAGCCTAACTAAGACACTGAGGTAATTTAAAATGTCCAGTTCTCTTTTTGGCTTCTCTCAAACTCCACCCCGATGAGCCCAGAGGCAGGGCACATGGAGCCAGGCAGACTTGGTGACCCTTCTCCCGGATGTGATCTCACCTACCCCCAGGCATCTAACTTGGTTATGTGAGGCTGGAGTGTGATGTGGGCTTCTGGGTTTAAACCCCTCTCAGAGTTTCCAGAATGCAACTGAGGTCGCTGCCCACACATAGCCTCGCACTTACTCAGAACCCTCGGAAGTGGCTGTTCCAACCAGAGTGAACCTTCCCAAACTGGCCGGCCCTGGGAGTTCACTCAAGACAAAGACATCCGCACCTGTTGTTCCAGCAGCTTCCAGTAAATCCGCGCTGCCTCCGTAGGCACAGCCACAGCAAACTTGGACTTGATGCATGGTCAACAGCCCATAATATCCCCTCTTCCCTCTCTTGCTATTTTGGTACAGATAAAAATCAGTATAAAAGTAGCTTACTGTGAGGCTGTAACTTAAAGACCTAAAAAAAAACCGTTCCCTGTTTAAGAGCACACAACCCCAGGTGTCAATTTGTATCAAAACTAGAAAATTAAATTGCAAAATTATACTCTTTATTCTAGGTAATTATTAGTCCTTTCCTTTGCAGACGTCTTCTGTGTATGAATCTAAGGCAGACAGCCTCATCTACTGCAGAAAGAGCGTAAGGTAACCTGAGCTTGGAGGGGCTTCCTGAAATTCTCATCACGGTCCTCGGGCCAAAGGAGGCCACACCCACAGCCCTGAATCTGGCTGGCTGGCTTTAGGAATGCCCGCTGAGCCCACACACAGCCTCACCCAGCACTCACTCTCTCTTCCTTGAAAGACCCAGCATGACCCAGCCAACCACACAGAAAAAGAGCAAGGTCGCTACTTCCACATGAGAGCTAAGAGCAGGATAAGGGCAGAAAGGCTTAATGATGCAGAAGACACCTGAAGTCAGTGAAACACCGTATCGCCCTCCGACAACTTCTCAACCCAGGAAGCCACTTCCGTGGTGATAACTGTCTTACAAAGAATGGCCACTTCCATTCAGTTACCCAGCTGAGACCTTCCCTTGGTGAACGCCTAGCCCACGGGCTTTAGAAGGACTTCTCTCGCTTAGCGCAGGACAAGGTTCTCAAGAGCCTCGGCCTGGAAGCTGTCTTTCCTCGACTACCTACAACAGTGCATCCACCTCCTGCAGACACCAAAGAGGATCCTTCCAGACGCTTCCTAAGGAGAAGAGGAATTCAAAGTGGCGAACACCCACAAAATAACTCTAGAAGTTGTTTCCAGAGTTTTGTCAACAGGTGTACTGTGAAGCTCCTCAGTGGCCGTGAGTTGGCAGTCTCTACTCCACCACACATCCCGAGTTCCCGTCCAAGCACCTGGGATGACAGATCCTGGCCAGCAAACGCCCCCCGCCTATTCCCAAGACCGGGCTTCCACAGAGCCCCTTAGGCTCAGTCCAGGAGCAGAGTCCCTAGGTAATAGGCCAAAGTGAGTAAGGAACTGACCCCAGGACCTGCCTGTGGGATCATCTGTCCCCTCCCCCAACAAAGCACCATTTCTGTATCTGACACACAGTCCTCCATTGAGACTCACAGAGCTAAGGCCTGAACCCACAGGCATACGAGGACAAAAGAGGAGAAACCAGGACTTGGGTCTGCCTAGTTCACAGCCTGCTTCCCAGACCACCAGAGCTCTTTCTTTATCTCATTCTCTCTATCATACTAACTAGTAAAATATCAGGGCTAAATGGAGATCCTACCATTTGACAGGGCCCACTTCCCATCTTCAGAGGACTGTGCTTAATCTTACCTGAAATACACCTTTTTTTTTTTAGATTTATTTTATGTATATGAGTTCACTGTAGCTGTCTTCAGACACACCGGAAGAGGGCATCAGAAGATGGTGGTTGCTGGGAATTGAATTCCGGACCTCTGGAAGAGCAGTCTCTTAACCACTGAGTCATCTCTCCAGCCCTCTTTTCTTTTTTAAAAGATTTTAGGGTTTTTTTTGTTTGTTTGTTTTTAATTTTTGAGGATTTTGTACATCAGTACTATGATTTATGATTTCCACCCTTCCTTTTCCCTCCAACTCATCTTGTGTCCCCACACCTACTCCCTCTCAAATTCATGAATATATTATATACAAATCATAATATATTTATATAATATAAATATAAATAATTAAGATACTTATATAAAAATGCATGAAACCCCATTGCATTCACGTAGTGTTGTGGCTCAGTACATGTGTTTAAGGCTGACCACTTGAGATTGCATAGCTTACCTGGGAGCTTGTCCCTAGAGAAAACTGATTCTCTCTCTCTCTCTCTCTCTCTCTCTCTCTCTCTCTCTCTCTCTCTCTCTCTCTCCTCTCTCTCCATTGATTATTGCCTGTAGTTTTTTTTTCTTGCAGTGGAGCCTTGGGAAATTTCCCCCATCCATGTTAGCATGTCAACTGGTGTTCTCATTATGAAAGTCTTAGGCAGTCATATTGTTGTTGGAAGGTGTAGCTTCCCTTTCATGTCTAGAAGATCCAACAGGGGTCATGGTCCTCTGGCTTATAATTCTTCTGCCTCTATAATTCCCTCTCTAGCATGGTCTTCACTGAGCTTTAGGTTTTGCGGTTACATTGCAGTTGTATTCATTGAAGTGGAGCACCCCACAGCTACTTATTCTCTCTTCATTTTGACCAGGGATAGTTTTCTATAATCGTCTCCCTCTGTGGCCAAAAAGAAGCTTCTTTGAGGTAGGGTAAAAGCTACACTTATCTGTGGGTTTAAGTACAACAAATATTTAGAATGGAGCTAGAAATTGTATTGGTGGACAACCCTGGGGGTCTGGTGACTTGGAGATAAAGCAGAGCGACCTTGGCACCCCAGCCCCACTGAGAAGCCTTGAACAGCTGGAGGGCATGAGGACCAGTGAACCTCAGAGTCAGTGACTAGCAAGCAAACCTAGGAGCTCAGGGAACAGACACACTGCCACTCCATACTGGACAAGCATCCCCAGCTGCTTGCAGGGAGAGGGGAAGAGGAGAGGTCAATACTGCTGATTCCCTGGTACCACACTGCCTGGGCAGGTAGGCCATGATGGAGTCAACTCCCAGCCAGGTGTCATGAAGCTGGGGCAGGCCTGTGACGCAGGGCAAGGGCATGACATAATTAATACTCCTGAGACAAGCCCAGATACACAGAGCCCCTGGCGCCACTAAGATAAGTAAGTGGAGGAGAAATAGAAGAAAAAGAAGAAAAAGGATGTATGAAGAGAGGCAGACTGGAGACTTGAGGGTCGTGAGGAACACCTGATGTGAGTAGCTGTTGATGTCACCCAAGGCCGTAGTGAGGTCTCAGTCCATGCTGCCACTGAGAGCCATGTCTGGGTCCACAGCCCTGCAGCAGCCAGTATCTGTTACCACAAAAGGCTGTCCCTGGTCTGGGCATAGTCACCTGGGGCCATGTTGATGTCTGTGTAGAGCTGGTCTCATCCCTCGCATGGGCATCATGGGAGAGTTGGCCCCACCCCTCACCTGCTGCAGCATTTGGGAGACTAAGCCCTTCACCTCGAATGGGCCACAGCAGAGCCTGGTGATGGGGGTGTGTGGGCGAGCCTGAGCCAGCCCCATGAACATGAGCATGGGAGAGATGGACCCACAACTTGTCTGACATGCACTGGCATAGGAAGAGAGAGGTGGCCCCCTGTCATCACCACCACTTCTGGCAGACAGGAAAGATGGCTCTGAACTCATGAGATTGGAGGAACTGTATCTGCCACTCACTGGGTGCAACCATGCAAGCCCTGGGCAGCACAGCAGAGTTAGCCCTGGTTGCAGGATTGCAGGCACCAGGGCAGGAAAGCAGGAGAGCTGGCCCAGCCCCTCACCTGCTGCAGCACTCAGGAAAGCAGGCCTTGCATGGTGCCCTTTGCTGGCTGCAGCATTTAGTGAGCTAGCTGGGGCAGTGATGGAAAGATCTTCCAGGCAGATCAGCTCAGCCACCACCCAGGCCCAGATCCTATAATGTAAACACTTATATATGCTGACAAATGTGCAGGTGGTTATTGCTGAGTCTGATGGTCAATGTGGGAACCACAACTGGGGGAGTGTGGATGGTTATAGGAAAGGCAGAAAGAAGATGAAAAAGGCAGATATGGAAGAGCTTCTGGTTAATACCATGGCGGAGAACAAGTGCATTTTCCTCAGCGTCTTTTAAAGATAAGTAACACAAAGCATGACCAATTTCAGGAAGATAAACAATGACCACAATGCTTGTGTGGCGAGCTTATAGTATACAGTATTTATGTTTGAGTAAGACCATTTCCTCCAGGTTTGGGCAGTCTCTCAAGGATGTATGCGTAAGTGAAGGAAGTTGGCAGGATATAATGTATGTCTTAATTAAAAACAAAGACATGTCAGTAGACTCATTCATGATTAATCACAAGCAAGAAGTCAGTCAAACTTAATTTCAGATGTGCTCCACATATGTCTCCCCTTTTTCTATACAAAGCTGTCTCAGCTATTGGTGCAGAAAGACTGTACCTGTCTTAAGTGTCACCGCAAGAGGTGTGGACCTTACCCGTCATTGGTACATGAATCGTAGCATTTGGGTCCTGTCTTAAGTTGATGCACCTCTGAGAGAATCTTACCCATTTTTTTAATCTATTAGAGGCACTTTGTCAATCATGTAAGAGAAAGTTGTGCCTGTCTTAAGTTGTCATCCAAAAACACAGCTCTTACCTACCATTGGCATGTGAATAATCTTCTGTTCAGGACCTGTCTTAGGTTGAGAAGGTTTTCAAGATGATCTTACCCATCACTGACTACCAACTTCTGCTAGGGAAGACTTTGGAGCTTGAATTTATGTAACTCTGCTTTGACATCTGTAAATGCTCTGATGATTCCTCTCAAAAAGAACATGTAATAGTCACGCCATAAAAAGGATCATAAAGCCAAGTCATGCTATGCCCAATAAGAGAGAAGTAAATGAAGACCATAAAGGAGAAATAGCCTGTAACTTTTTCAGAATATCATTTACAATGCTAGCAGTGTCAAAAGACAAAGGCTTTGCATTTCTTTAACTTACAATCTCCTTAGGCAAGGCTAATAAATCTAAAGAAGTATTAGTATTATACCATATATCTTGAAAGTGCCTTTTTACTCTGGTTCAGTTATTCCAACTCTCAATATACATTTTTGGAGTTATACGAATCTATAGATAACAAACATGATATTTCAAATGGCTTCTGACTTTCATTCCTTGTACCTTACCTCCCATGATCTGCATTATATCACATAATGTCTCAATTCTTTGTTCTTGCTGTCTATTCAAATCTTGTATGCCCAGGGCATTGGTTACATTCCCCGCGGGATGATTTACATAAGTAGCTGTTTGTACCTCTTGTGCTAAAGCTAATGCAGAAGTGGTAGCACTGGCTATAAGTGCTATGAGAGCAACACACCAGCAATGATCAACCCAACCATATGTTTGCTGCTTCCCAGAGCATGATCTAATCCTCCCAATATTTGTAAGCCTTCTTCAGAATACCAGTGCTCAGATAAGTTTACAGGAATCATAATAAAGCTGGTTGATGTGCTACCATTAAAGATTGACCATCATACAGTGCAGAAACACAATTAGACAGGAGACATTAAAACAAGAAATATTGAACTAATTATCAGAGCCTTTGTTAGAAAGGTAACATTGCCTATGAGTAAAAGGTTAAGTGGGGCAACACGGGATGTCATGTGTACCTTGACCCCAGAAGCTGTTCTGTTTTTTTGTCCACAGCAAACATAACAAGGTAGCTGCTAATTTCCAAATATGTCTCTGAAAATGTCCAGGACCAGCCCTCCAAATGCCCATTCTCACTCCCTTTTGTCCAATATTGGATTGATTTCCAGACCAGTCCAAGAATGAGTCAGAATAACCAGGAAAGAGGAGAGTCATTATAACCACTTCACCATTTGGTTGATTTGTTGAAGGCCAGTTTCACAGTTTCTATGTTCTCTGTCCTGCAAGGTCTAAAAGCCTGAGGCAAGGCAGCTTGTCCAGTCTGAGATATAGGCACTCTCATCCTAATGTTTGCACTACAGTCTTAGAGATATTCTTCTTCCAAGTCTGAGGGGCCACAGAGTCACAGCATTAGTACTATTTCTAGTAAAATAAATAGGTAGTCCCTGATCCACTGCAATGTAATTCACCAACTTGGAATATTTTTTACTCTCAGACAAAGGAAATCCTAACAGCTGAGTATTAATAGAGGTCACAAGTACTTCTGGCCTTGACTACACAGAAGGCTGTAGCAAAGGTGGGTCAGGAACATAAGCCCAGCACAGCTTTCTTGTCGCCATCCTCGGGGCGCTCAGCAAAGTCACAGAATCCTTCTTTTTCCCAGTGTCAGTGTGTCTCGCCCATCGCTCTGGCAGCCACCACACTTCTTCAGCATCCTATGAAAAAAACACAAACATGGCCTCTTCCCTCTATTACTACTGGATCAGGACCATGCCATATGACAGTAAATGGCTACTTTCATTTCACCTGAGCATAAGTATGCTCAGTGGACAAGTGCCCTTTATACTCAGTAGCAGAGTCCCTTGGCATCCAAGGCCAAAACATTCAAAATAAAGTTTTGTGGTGAAGGAGTACACAACGCCTTCTTTTTTTATTTTATGTAACTGATTTTCTAAAGCTCCATGGGCTCATTCCATAATTCCCTGTCCTTGAGGACATGCAAAATTATGTATATTATATAGATTATAACTTATATTTTATAGTCTAAAATCATATTTAATTCATATTTTAATATATGTGATATATATTAAATATACTATTTCATTTAAAATATATAATCAATATTTAATGCATATGAATTATATTTACTCTATATAATATATTAGCATATATAAATCATATTCAGTGTACATAATTTATATTTAATGTAGATAATTTACATATTCATGTGTATGTATGAACAGGCTTGTAGTTGTTATATACTTTCCTCAATGTATATAATTTCTAACTTGTATAATATATGTTAGTTTATAGAATTTATATTTGGACCCACCTGCTGGATTGTATCAGAATAGGCAGGTATACTTATCTGGAGTCTATCTGATGTATAACAGGCAGGTGAAAGTCTTAGGACTCTTGATTTCCTGAAGCTTATGTGAACTTTAGTTTACAAAATAATGTACATTAGTATTTACATTGTATTGAAATCCATATTTTAGAAATATAGTTAACAGGCATCTGCTATAAAAGCTCTAGGTTTACAGCTATAGATATACAGATTGGACAGGGATGGTTTTAGCATGGTGAGAGGCACTTCTAAGTTTATCAGAAGACAACCAAAGGGAAATTTAAAATCTTTAGCTTGTGACTGAATTGTAAACTGCCAGTGTTCCATTAGCTTATTAGAATTCCACTGATCAATGTTAAAATTCTGAACTTTGAAATAGCAATAGCATGTGGAGGGGAATATGAAACATTTCCCTTTTTTAAAAATAACTTCTTACCTCTCTGTAACTTGCATGTATATATCTTAAAACACCATCCTAGGCCTGCCACCATTTCTCACTTGCATTTGCCAGCTTTAGGCATTGTTTTCCTGAAGCATTTTCTTGTTTCTAAATCATCATCACCCAAGTTCTCTTACATCCTCTAACCTTCCTCACGTGCATTTACCAATCTCAAACATCTAAAAACACTTTTCTTAAACTTCAACCTACTGGACTGGATCATAACTCACCTTTGCCAGAACATCTCTGCCTCCACCCAAGAGGTGAGGGGCAGGAGCGAGCCCCTGCTGCTGCTTTGCTACTTCTTATTTTCAATTTCTCTATTATCTGACAAAGTGTCCCCAATGGGGTTGCCCAAAACCCGCTTCTCTCTCCTAGCCCTAATCAGCGTCCAGAGACTAAAAGTATCTACAGACACTTTACCTGGTCCATGCACATCATAATAATTTTGAAGTCTTTCTCCAACTTTCTTCCAGGTTGCTAAATTTATTGAATCTTCCTCAGAAAACCAAGGTCAGACTTTCTCCATAAAATCTAAAAAATGATTTAATAGCTGTTGCCCTGCTTTAGGGAAACATACTCTTAAGCCTTTGCACAAAAAACATGAGGCCATTTCCATTTCTTTCCTTTTCTTTTTTCTTTCTTTTCTTTTCTTTTTTTCTTTTCTTTTGACTTTTACCTCTTTCGAACCCCCTTCCTCATTCTGAGCTCCCTTATCTCTGCTTCCCTAGGTCTCTTGCTTCCTGGAAATCCTGCACCGAGCTCCCCTTCCCCCAGATCCCTTTTCTTTTTTCTGAGCACTCACTTTTTCCAAGGTGTCCTTCACTTGTCCCCCATAGTTGAGCCTCACAGTAAATGCCATTCTGTCAGAGCCTGCTGGTCAGTCAACATGGGAACCACACCTGGCAGAGTAAGAATGATTATAGGAAAGGCAGAAAGAAGATGCAAGAGACAGATAGGGAAGGGCTGCTGGTCAATACCATGTCAGCAAGCATGTTTTCTCTGTGTCATTTAAAGGCAAGCAACACAAAGCATGCCCAATTCCAGGAAGATAAGGAGTGACCACAGATAAACAATAGCCACATGGAGAGCTTATGGCACTGTGTTTGACTAAGGCCGTTTCTTTCAGGCTTGGATAGTCTCTCAAGGAAGTATGTGTAAGCAGAGGAACATAACGACGCACACATGTCTTAACTCAAAACAAAGACAGATGTCGACACATACAAGCAAGAAGCCAGTCAAACTTAACTCCGGATGTGCTCCCGACAGGATACAGTATAACATGCAGTAACGAGAATAAGAAAAGGTGCTAGGTGATAAAAAAAAGTTTTTAAAGAGCAAAGGCCTCGGCTTCCTTTCCTCCATCTTCAAGTGGCACTGGCATCCAGCTCTGTAGCCCTGCCCTCTACCAAGCCAAGGATTTCTCCCCCAACTCCGACATCCCCTTTCCTTTAAAATACTCCAGTAAAGAGATCTTCGATACTAATTCTCCAGAGCAAACTTTCTCAAAGGGTTTCCACAGTTCTGAGGTATAGATGCCCTAAAAGGAAGTGACAATCTAAGATGACATGCTGGCTCTCTGTGACAGGCCAGATCTCTGTAAGTCTTCCAAATCCATCTTCACTGTTGACTTCAAAAGATGGTGGTGTGTTGGCTATATTTATCATTGTCATGACCAAACATCTAGCGAAAATGAACTTAAGGGAGAAAGGGATTTGGTTTATGGAGGGATGCAGTCGGCTTGACAGAAAGAGGATGAGGCAGTTGGTCAACTGCATCTACAGTCAGAAGGCAGAGAGTGGAAAGGGAGGCTGAGCCACCAAATCTCAAGGCCACTCCCAGTGAGTCACTTCATCCACCAAGGATCCACAGCCTACAAGTTCCACAACTTCCATAGCAGCACCATCAACCGGAAACCAAATGTTCAAACACGTGAACACACAGGGGACTCTCACATTCAAGCCACAGAGCAGGGCTTCAGTCACATAGGGTGGCCTTAGCTTTGAGAACACAATGGAAGGCCCCAAGCTCCAGCATCTGCGGCTCTTTCCAATGGAAGCTTGAATGTACGGCCAGCTGGGCGTGGGCCAGGGAAATGGTTTTGCATTGCGGGTCTATTACTAATTCAATGTGTGACCCGGGAGGTAAGGCTTGTCACCTTTCTCATCTTTAAAGAGGATTCTTTAGCTGTCCCCTCTGGCTGTGACTGAGATACTCCATGACTGATCTGATAGGACAGATTCCATTTGTTTTCATAAGACTCAGATGTCTCTGCAGAAACTGATGCTTGAGGAGAAGTCTATAGACTGACACATAACCGATTTAAACAGCCTGCAGGGCTGGCTAGTGGACGGGGCATCTTCTGGAAACCTATTCCTTGCTAAGCAGTCAAAGGTCACTCTAGAGATCTTGGTCACAGTGTTTGTCTTCAAAGGTTGAAATGGCATACAGGTGTGTGTCCAGGAGAAATAAACTACCGAGGTTCTCCTTTGCACGCTATCTGAGCCCACCTTGCAATTTGAGTCGATCGACTCTCTGAGGTGGAAAGGCAAGATTCCATGGAAACAGAGGGCAAGCTCTGAATCGAGATCTAGAAAGTCTTGTAGAAAGGCCCTTGAGCTGGAGCTCATTGTACAAATGGGAAAGGAAACACATTCTGGTCAAGGAGGATGGGAATTAAAAAAACAAAACAAAAACAACAACAATAACAACCAAACAGAGTTGCAAGTTAAAGCCATAACCCAAATCCAGACCCAACCTTTCAATAAAGTAGAACAACATAAAACAAATTTAATATTATCACATCTATACTCAAACATTTGGATCTCTTTCATGTTAGATGCAGTTAACCAGAAAACCCCAGAAATAAATTCCTAGCCTAGTTGGCTATTGGTAGAAGAAACAGTGCAGTAAACTCATACTTTCAAGACCAGACAGAAGAAACAAACATGCAGTGTCCATATTCATATTCAAAACAGACAAGGAAGACCAGGACAGGGAAGCAGGAAGGGGTGGATGGGGGAAGAGGGAAAGGAAAGAGGGCTGATAGGACTTTCAGGAAGGGGGGATCCAGGAAAGGTGATATCATTTGAAATGTAAATAAAGAATATGTCGAATTAAGAAAAAGAACATATCCAATAAACAAATAAATCTTTAAAAAGTTCAAAACAACAACAACAAAACAACAACAACAACAGCAAAAAACAACTAGACAGGCAAAATCTTCCTTACCTCCTCCAATGCCCTAATCGCAAAGCAGGTAGCTGCCACTGAACCCAGTGCTCAGCAGGCTATAGTGCCTGCTTGCCTTGCAGTAAGAAGCTACAGGCCCATCAATGAACAGACCAGCCATATTCCATGTCCCCAAAGCCCGCCATTCCAGGGGTAACCTTTGGAGCAATGTATCCTATCGTTCGTCTATCCAGCCAGAAGACACAACAGCGGGTACATCCACAAGACAAGACACAGAATGACATTTAACAATGGAGTTCTCTTCTCCAGAGGTTTACCCTTCTGACCAAGAGAAATTCTCTTAACAAAATCAGAGTCCACTTTTTTAGTAGCCTCCCCTTATAACGCAGAGGCTAGGAACCCATCAGAGGCTGGGCATCTCGAGTTTCTTCAGCAGCCAAATCCACACTAGGCCTATCCAAACCCTGAGCTTGGCCCACAGTGGTGTTGAATGTCGCTATGGTTCCTCAGCTCTGATGTGACAAATTGGAACCCTGCTGACGAATACCGGGCAGGACGCTCTGATTCAACGGAGCACATAGGCCTCCGGAGCTTATTGCCTGCCTGGTATCACTAGTAAGCGCTCTCAGGGAAGATCAGAAGACAAACGAGAAAGCTGGTAACTCTGGCTGAACTCACAATTAGCCAGAATTAACTAGTGGACCATGGGACATCTCCCTTTATCCCAAGCAGGGAGCATAGACTTTGACAGGTCCTCTCAGTTCCCAGAAAGGGTACCCCATAACCAGAAACCAAATAGAAAAATGTCACTTACCAAAGGAGACCCCCCAAAAACATACTTGCTTTTTCAGGCATGGCATGCACTGAAATGGGGGTAGAGCGGTGGTCCGAAGTCTGATTGAAGAACCTAGCTCTAGAATTTGGGGCAGAATGGTCTTTCTATCTTGATGCAGGCCTCCGAATGTTAATCCTGAGACTCGCAAGAGAAAAAAACGGTTCCATGATTTTGAGCCAAATTTGAAACACACTTTAATTAAATATTGATGGGCTTTGGTCAGAACCACTTTGTTTTTAAGGACAAAACCACTCAGCCACTGTATTTTCCCAGGTGGCTTTGCTACTTCTCAAGAACCAAAACTCATCCTTGGGCAAGTTGGACTTACAGGTTAACTTGGGGTCTTACAGTCTTCCAACTCCCAAGAAGTGCCCCTAAGCAGGAGACCAAGTACAAACATCTGAGATTGTAAGCCATATAAAATAAAAGTCCTAACATGATTTTTGGCCCTTAAGCACTACCACTGAAGTTACGGAGGAGCATAAGGCAGCTCTAAGCTCCCAAGCTTTTAGACTCATTCTCTGTCCAAAGACACAAAGAACTCAGTAATCAGTGATGTTCTGAAAGATAAGATCCCAGGGCAGTCTTGATCATAAACAGCTATTGACCTTGGGATAGCTATCTCACATCTGTACTTCTGGGTCTACTTCTATGCAAGAGCAGAAAATAAGAGACCTGAAATCTTTGTTTCTGTTCAAGAGGCTGCATCATACAGAGAGCAGAGAGCTGAGGCCAGATAAGATACATTCCACCACTCCAACTCCTGCAGCCCATGTGACCTTGAGCAAACCACTCTCCCTGGGAAGGGAGAATAGAATAGATTTCAAGGGGCGTGGAATCGGGGAGGGAGTGGATGGAAACAGAAAAGACCGGGTGAGAGAAAGAGGGAGGGAGTGCTGGCAGAGATGACTGGAAACACTGTACCAGCAAGGTTTGAGATCTCATATGCTTAAAATAGGCCTAGTGTAGCTGTCTCCTTCTGACACCTGCCAACCAAAATGTAGAGTTCTCAGCTCCTTCTCTAGCACATGTCTGTCCACGCGCTGCTGTGATTCCTGCCATGATGATAATGGACTAAAGTTATAAGAGTTGCTGTGGTCATGCTGTCTTTTCATAGCAATAAAACCCTAATAAGAGAGGCATCTAGCTGTTTCCAGTTTCTGACTATTATGAATAAAGCTGCTATGAGCCACACAGTGGAACAAGTGTCCTTGTGGTAGGATGGAATGTCCTTTGGGTATATGCCCAGGAGTGTAATAGCTGGGTCTTAAGGCAGATCAATTCCAAAATTTCTGGGAAGTTGCCATATTAATTTCCAAAGTGGCTGTACAAGTTTGCACTCCCACTAGCAATGAAGGAGTGTTCCCCTTCTCCACATCCTCACCAGCGTGAGCTGTCACTTGTGATTTTGATATTAACTATTCTAAAAGGTGTAACATAGAGTCTCAAAGTCATTTGACTTGCGTTTCTCTGGTGGCTAAGAATGTTGAACATTTCTTCAAGTGCTTCTCAACCATTTGAGATTCTTCTCCCAAAAATTCTGTTTAGCTCTGTACCACATTTTTAAATTGGATTATTCGGTTTGCTGATGTTTCTTGAGTTCTTTGTGTATTTTGAACATTTGTCTTCTGTCAGATTTGAAATTGGTGAAAATCTTTTTTTTTTCATTGTAGGCTGCCATTTTGTCCTATTGTTGGGGTCTTTTGTCTTACAGAAATTTTTCAGTTTCATAACATCCCATTTATTTTTTTATCAAAAATTAGGTGCCCATGGGTGTCTGAATTTATGTCGGCATCTTTGACTCAATTACATTGGTCAATCTGTCTGGTTTTATGACAATACCATGTGGAGCTTATTACTTTAGTTTTATTGCACCTCGATATCAGGGATGGTGATGCCTCCAGAAGTTCTTTTATTGTGCAGGATTGTTTAGCTACCCTGCTGTGGGCTAGGGGGTTGGTTGGTTGGTTGGTTGGTTGGCTGTTTTTGTATATGAAGTTGAGAATCATTCTTTTAAGGTCTGTACAAAATTGTGTTGGATTTTTGATAAGGACTGCATTGAATCTGAAGATAGCTTTTGGTAGGATGGCCATTTTTACTATGTTAATCATACCAATCCATGAGCAAGGAAAATCTTTCCATCTTCTAAAGTCTGGAAGGTAAGTTGTAACTAGACCCTAGAAGTCTGCATGCCAGATTTTGGCTAGAGCATATATTAGAAGAGGTGCAGGGGTGTAGCACAATGATAGTTCACCAAGTTGCCGGGTTTGATACAAAGGCAAAATACACACACACACACACACACACACACACACACACACGAGGGGGGAGAGACTGAAGTTTTTATAATGAATCCCATGTAACAAGAGCCCAGTTTAAAGCTAGGTTTGTTAATTTTGTAACTTTCTTATTTGAAAATGAGCTGCTGCCTTCAACCTAGAAAAGCTGAGGTCTAGCTCTAGGAAACAAAGGAAGCAGGTGCTTTACTCTAGGGTCTGAGATGTGTGAATGGAAAAGACAATGTAGTTCAGTCAGGAGCAACCGGCCTTAAACCGGAACCTCCCAAGATCCCCTTCTCAACAGTTATTGTTCCAGCAGAACTTGGGAGACCCCTTAAATGGCTTTTGTCCCTGGAGAATGATGATCACTGGAGAACAATGCAAAATCAGTAACTTGTCATGAAGACAGAAGTTCAGATGGTCATGGCATTGTTTCATAAACTAGTGGTGGGGTGGGAATGGTTGTTCATCTGCCTCTCTGTTTCTTTTATCAAAGAAACCGTTAGAGAATTCACAGGAAGTCCCGAGGACTCCACGCCTTCCAGGACACATTGTGACACCTTTTCTACAGTTTTTTTTTTGTATCTCTCAGCTGTGTTAAGTGTTTTACAAATGAGGTTTCACCTAATCTTCTAACAACTCAGCAAGTTAAATCTCTTTACTATCTTATGTATTCAGACATTAAAGTTAAAAAGTCAAATAAGTCCATTTTTTTATTTTTGGTTTTTTGAAACGGGATTTCTCTGTGTAGCCCTGGCACTCACTCTGTAGACCAGACGAGTCTCGAACTCAGAGAGCCACAGGCCATTGCTTCTGCCTCTGCCTCTGCCTCTGCCTCTGCCTCTGCCTCTGCCTCTGCCTCTGCCTCTGCCTCTGCCTCTGCCTCTGCCTCTGCCTCTGCCTCTGCCTCTGCCTCTGCCTCTGCCTCTGCCTCTGCCTCTGCCTCCCGAGTGCTGGCATTAAAGGCATATGCCGCCACCGCCCTACTTAAATGTTTCTTTTTTTTTAAAGAGCTAGTGAAACAAACCTAAGTAGAATATCAAAGCCACACCCACTTGGACTTCCTCCTACCACCATACTAACAGAAAATCAGAAGACACCTGGGATAGGTTGTCCTAAACACCTTTTCTCTAGAATCCCATTATAAACCCAGTTTAAGAGTAGAAACAGTAGGGGCTAGAGAGTGGGTGAGAATATTTGACTTACTGCTCTTCTGGAGAAACAGAATTCAGTTCCCATCACCCACACTGGGCACCTAACAACCAGAGGACTGATGCCCTATTCTTTCCTCTTTGAGTACATGTCACACATATGCCCATATATGCACACCACACACACACACACACACACACACACAAATAAAAATATAAATTTTTTTTAGGAACAGCAGAATGTCAGTGTCATTTGCCTTGGATACAACTGGGCCATTTGCACTTTGAAAATGCTCACTGATAAGTTTTGTGCATGCCCTAGCTGTGGCCTTCTTTGCTAGATCAAGCAGCCTTCGGCCAGTAGACCCTGGCCCGGTGATGGCTAGTTTTTGTCCACCAGACACAAACTAGAGATGGGCCTAGGACACTCTAGGCAGTGTTATCCCCAGCATGTGTGTGTGAGCTGTCTAACAAAAGCTGAATGTAAGCCTGGAAGCAGCATCTCTCAGGACCTCTGCTTTATTTAAGCCCTGCCTCCCTGTTTCTGCCTCACATCCCCTTGATGATGGACAGTAACCTATACACTAAAATAAACCTTTTCCTCCCCAAGTTGTTTTGGTCATGGAGTTTATTGTAACAACAGAAAACAAAGTAGAAGAGCAAATTCTTCTTCATACTAATATTCCAGCATACCATCTGAGTTCATCTGAGGTGCAGTTCTCACCACCAAATTGATAGAAGTCACATGGTATTCTATTTGGAGGCTCTTTCCAGAGAACAAATAAACCCTTGGTGGTCCAATTAGATGCAGCTTTTTATCTCAAGTGGGCTAAATTGCAATCAAAAGTCTACCCTTGGCTTTATTAATGTAAGAAATGATTTTATCACTATGTTAAATGGTTATCTAAAATTTCTAATTATTTTTGCAGAATTGCTATTGAGTGCCTTATAGCATATATAGTAGAAAAAACACTCAAATAATATGCCTGTGTTCTTATCTCGGTTACCTGGGAATGAGAACTTATTCGGAAGTAAGAGTCTTTGTAAATATAAGTGGAAATCTTCAGGTAAGACTCTGCTGGGCTTGGTGTGAGCCTTTAGCACAATGCCTGGTATTCTTGTGAGAGAAAGGGGAATTTTTGATAAAAGAAACAGAAAGGATAAGACTGGAGTAATGAACCAGCAATGTAAGAAACCCCAGAGGGTATCTACAGCTACCAGAAGTGGGATATAATCCTAGAACAGGGTCTCCAATAGAGGCCCCTGCCATCTTGATTATGGACATTGGGTTTCTGGGACAGTGACAAAGTAAAGTTCTATTATTCTAAACCATGAAATGTGGGGTCTTTTGTTACAACAGCGCTGGACTAATACATTATTCCTGTTACATCACAATGCCAGAGACTACACAATAACCTGAATGAAAAGGTCCAGGTTCTCTCCAGAGGATTGTGGATGTATTTCTTCCTGTATCTGAGAGGAAGAGGAAGAGGAGGAGGAGGGGAAGGAGGAGAAGGAAGAGGAGGAAAAGAAGAAGGAGGAGGAGGAGGAGGAGGAGGAGGAGGAGGAGGAGGAGGAGGAGGAGGAGGAGGAGGAGGATATGCTCTGCAGCCCAACAATGCTATATTTCTCTGACAGCTCAGTTCAGGATGAGTCAAGTCATTCCTGGTCCATATTTGTGGTACAAGCATATCATTGTTTTCTATGTTTTTGTTCTCTTTTATTTTAAGTGTGATATGCATAGTTGTGAATTTATTATAAGTAATCTAAAATTACACCCTTTGAAAAGAGATGGTTGTAAAACTACAAACCGTAGCAGAATATCTAAGAGAAGGATCTCAGAAGCTAAACTTCCTAGGTTGAGAACCCAGTTCCATGACATAGGAGCTGGGTGATTGTGATGGAGGCATGGTCTCCATCTCTCAACTGTTGACTGGAAATAACATTAGCATATCCCTATGCGGATACTGTAGAGGACTGAATGAGCCACAAATGCAGACAAGGCACCAAAGCATCCCTCCAATAGATGGTGGCTCGTCCTATTCTTTGTACATGTTATTGCTTCTGTGATACTGTTGCTGTTCTGTTGCCTGCAGGATGAGGTTTTAAGTCCTTTCCTAGCCCATGGGCTCTGTACGATGGACGCCTTCTGAAGAGCACATTCTATTTGATGCTTCAGCAGTGTTGGCCACGCCCATTCCCCCCCCCCCCCCCCGCCCCGCCAGCATGACCAGGCTAATTCTTGCTCCTTATTATGGTTTAACCTTCCCTCAGAACCCAGCCCAGGCCTCCCTTAGAATGGTCGTTGTCCATCTCAGTGTCTTTGACATTTTATTCTGCCTTCCAGTCCCTCTTGCCTACCTCTTCCACGATGGCTTGGAGGGACTTGCATTGTATCTTTCTTGAGTGAAATATTTATAATTTTTTCCTTCAGTCAAATCTGCTGTGTGAAAAGAAAGAACTATAAAGCTGTGGGAAGTGTGAAACCTGTCTTCTGGCTGACCAGGCTGCTTCCGGAAGGGTTGGAGAACAGCTGATGACTTAAAACCTTAGAAGAGTCCAAAGGCCATACCATGCTTGGTTTTAAGACAGCTTTTCCATCAAGCCCTGGGAACCTGAGGAATGATGTTATGCCATTGGCTAAATGTCATTCTGTACTCAGAGGCTTGCTGTGGAGAAAATTAAAGATTCATGCCTTTGAAGAGATAGTGTCCAGGTGGCTCTGTTTGTTCACAGTGAGCATGACATCAAATCCTCTCAGGGTCTGACCTCTTGCCATTTTTGAGATCTGGGGCTTGGTAATGTATGTGTGATGTGTGGTGTGTATGTGTGTGTAGTGTGTGGTGTGTGATGTGTAGTGTGTGGTGTGTGTGTGTGGTGTGTAGTGTGTTTGTGATGTGTAATGAGTGGTGTTTGTGTGTGTGTAGTGCGTATGTGTGTGATGTGAGTGTATAGTGTATGTGTGCTGTGTAGTATATGTGCTTTGTGTGTAGTGTGTGTGGTGTGTATATAGTATATGTGGTATGTATGTATGTATGTGTGTGGTATCTAGTGTGCGTGGTGTGTATATAGTATATGTAGTGTGTATGTATGTGTGTGTGTGTTGTGTCTAATGTGTGTGGTCTGTATGTATGTAGTATTTAATATATGTGTGTGTGTTGTCTGTTGTGTGTTGTGTAGTGTGCATGTAGTGTGTGTATATATGTGTGTGTGCTATGTTTGCATAGTGTGTAGTGTGTGTGTGAGTATGTGTGTATGTATGTAGTGTGTGTGGTGTGTGTAAGAGTATGTGTGTATGTATGTAGTGTATGCATATGTATGTAGTATGTATGTGAGTCTGAGTATACATGTATAGTGTATCTAGTATATGTGTGAGAAAGAGAACATATGTGTTTATACATATCCATGAAAGCACATGTCTGTATAACAGAGACTCTGTCACATATTTCCCTGAAGTATCATGGAATCATCCCCAAAGGCGAGTCAGAGGTGTTAGACTTAGGGACAGGCCGCACATGACCTGTGTGGTAAGCCATCCCAGCACACCCAGACCTCCAGTTTCTCTTCATGACATTCCAGGCCTCCTCTGCTTGGAGGATTTTCTTCTCCTCAGGAATAGGTACAGAATATAAGAGCCTAGCTAGCGTCGGTGCAGTTAAGAACCTTATCCTTTTAGGGGCATGGTTCTGAATCAGCAGCAGACAGGAGAATCAAGACCACAGAGCTGTGAGTTCCTAACAGCACGGCCTGTATGCTTTCGCAGACCATCGAGGCTATGCTTTTAGATACTTTCCACCATTCAAAGACGCCTAGGTGTTTCTGTTCTCAGTATTCAGATACACGAGAGCAAAGAGTCCCCAGACAAAACAACAGAAGATGCAATATTGAAGGACAGAGAGGAGGTTTTCTCATGTGCCGATAAACATGTAAATATGGAGCATAGACCAGGGAGGTTACCATGTAGTGTATGTGGTACATGGAGGTTACAGTGTAAACCAGGGAGGTTACAGTGTAGACCAGGAAGGTTATAGTATAGACCAGGGAGGTTACAGTATAGATCAGGGAGATTACATTGTACACCAGGAAGATTACAGTGTAGACCAGGGAGGTTACAGTGTAGACCAGGGAGGTTACAGTGTAGACCAGGGAGGTTACAGTGTAGACCAGGGAGGTTACAGTGTAGACCAGGGAGGTTACAGTGTAGACCAGGGAGGTTACAGTGTAGACCAGGGAGGTTACAGTGTAGACCAGGGAGGTTACAGTGTAGACCAGGGAGGTTACAGTGTAGAAAAAGAGAAGGAAAAGAAGTGAAGGACAATGGCCTCAAGCTCTCTTCCCTGTGACCTACTATGGAGGCTAAAACACAACACATTTTTTACACAGAAATCCTGGCACCACAGGCCTTTATGCGCGCCATTTCTTAGCCTCTGCATCTAACAATTCAGCTTGTCAGACTCATGGGCTGGGTACCTTGCTGCTCATTTCTTCCCTTTGATTATCTGGCCCACTCTCTGTTAGGCAGAATACAGGAAAAGGAAGCTCATTGGACTCTCAGCTATGAGCTCCCCTGACTTGAGCTCTCATAGCCCCAAGTATCTGACCTGTCTGTCTAATAGTCAAGGAGACAACAGGCACAATGTCAGCATCACCTCATGTGCAGGGGCAAGGATGTCCACACTCTGGCCTACTCAAGGTTGAATACCAGCAGCAATGAGGAATGGGAGTCAGCTAGTGAGCAGGCAACTATTTCTCCTCTAGTGGACATCAGGCAAGCTTCTTGATGACGTCGGAGTAGAGACAGAAGCATGGAGCCACTATTTCCAGTGAAATTAAACCCGATGAGTCAAATGAAGTCTAAAGAGCTCGCTATGGTGGTGACTCACTCAGTATGACCTCACAGGAGGCACGCCAGTCTCTCTGCCTCAGTTTCTTCATTTGCTAAGTGGAAATGATAAGGCTAACAGCCTCAGATAGCTGCCTCAAGGAGGACAACAGCTGAGTGAGGTAATTGGGATGTGGCTGACTCACCGGAAGCCTGGTGTGAGTTCATTATCCTCATCCTGGATGCTAACCTCTTACACATTGCACGCTCCCACTTGAGGGCCATGTCAGTGACGATACCCAGGGCCTGCCAGCTTGTATGTGGTCAGCAGTGATAGGTTGCTCTCAGACCTCAATCAGGTCCCTAATTTCCCTCAGCGTCCATCCTGCTCTCCAGTCCCAAGAAGACAGAGGAGTAGATGTTCCTGCTTGTATAGGAGGTATTGGCACGTGACCGGAAGCCACCACCAGCAGACTCAGGTATGACAGTGTCCCTGTTTGCCATAGAAAGAGACGATGATGTAATCTGATATCAGAGGGGGATTTGTGGCTGGGCAGGTGAATCAGGCCCTGAGGGGAGGGGTGTATAGAAGTGACAAGCACACTTGTATATGATGAGATGCTGTGTCACAATTTCCTGGAAGCTATACTTAAGTTAAATTGAGAAGGAAAAGACTAATTAACTGAATGAGGGAACTCAGACTGGTTAGGTCTCAAACCCCGAACCACAAATGGCTGAGGTGCCTATTTAACATACACCTGGCCACCGTGTTCTCCCAGTCTCTCTCTGTCCCTACTGGTTACAAGGTATGGCTAACATACTCTGCCCCTGCCCTAAATTTCTCCAGCCCAGGGCCTGGGCTACCCTTTCCCCAGCTGCCCTTGCCTATATAATCCAGTCATTTGGTTACCTGGACCTTGTGCTGTCTACCCTTTACTCTCCTGGCTCTCTCTCTTTTTCTCTCCCCTACCCCATCTACCCCTCTCTCTTTTCCCCATAAAGCCTGGCTCATGGTCAAGTTCACTCTCCAGATGTCTCTGCCTCTGGCTCTGCTCTCCCTCATATCTACAATAGGTCTTCTCCTCTGCCATACCTGGAAATGGTCATGCTCTTCCTTCTCTCCCCCCACCTCTCTCTCTCTCTCTCTCTCTCTCTCTCTCTCTCTCTCTCTCTCTCTCTCTCTCTCTCTTCATTCAAGACCAACCCCATCTGAGGCCTGTTCCACGGGAGGAAAGACAGCCCTGATACCAGGTTAAAAGCCTATGGCTGGGGTTGGGGGAACGGACTCTAAGGGGAGGAGTCACTATAAATGCTTTATTAATGGGCATGGTAAACAAGCCAAACCACCTCCTCAGTGCTTACGTCTAAGCCTGTACCCTAGTGCTGCTCTTAGCTTGCGTCAAACACTTCTTTTCGCAGAAGACAGTTAATACAGTTTCACAATTGATGTGAGTGCTGAGAACAGCTACTGGTATTGAGCTCCCGGACCTACGTGAAGTACTTATACTATCGCCTCTCAGAGGTCAAGGACCATCTTGGAAGAGGGACTAGAAAGGACTCTAAGAGCCAGAGGATAGATGGAAGGAAGGAAATGCTTCTGGATATGGTGTGGCCATCGCCATCACAAGCACATGACAATGGTGGCTACCTACCACACCCTGAACACATGAAAAAAAGTGTGGAGATAGGATGCAGGGAGGGCAGGAGCGAGAGAGAGAGAGAGAGAGAGAGAGAGAGAGAGAGAGAAGAGGGTGATGGTGAGTAGAATCACTGCATGTTGCATATATGCACGTATTTACTGAAGCTAGAGTTAAGGAAAAGGCTAATCAGTCACCTGGGCGATTCATGTATGATTGTGTGCATGTGTATATGTGTATATGTGTATATGTATATATATATGCTTTTAAATTTATGTTTATAATTTGTGTGTGTCCATGTGTGTGGTGTGTGTGCATGTGCACATGTGCATGTGTGTGAATGTGTGTGTGTTGGGGATACATAGCACAACATATATGTAGAGGTCAGAAGGCAAGATTGTGGAGTAGGCATTCTTGTAGGAGGCATTCATGTAGGTATTCTAGGGCTAGGCTCAGGACACCAGACTCTCACAGCAAGTGTATTACCAACTGCTCTGTCTCACCAACCCCTAGTGAGGAGAGGATTTAGTGCCCTGAACAGAACTCAGAAAGATTTCACTAACTGTTCTGAATTTCCAACCGTCTAGCACAGTGTGAGATAATATGAGTGTCCAGTTACATCCTCTGCATATTTTCAAGTTATCAACAGTGTTGAGGATATCTACAGCGCCCAGTATACTAACCACATGCCTCATATGGCTTTTGGGCACTTGAAATGTGCCTCAAGTTGAGTTATGTTTTAAGTATTTATCTTGAATTGTAAAGACTAAGCATAAACAAAATCTCAGGTATTTTTTCCATTTTTTTGATAATATATCAAAATGCTAGATTTTTATAGAGATTGTATTGAACAAAATACATTACAAAATTAATTGCACTTGTTTATTCTTCCTTAATGTATGGTTTGTGGTACTTCTATTGGTTAGCAGGTTTTATACAGTAGATGGCGTCTTGCGAATTCTGCCCTTCCTGGGAAGGGTGAGTGCTTGAGCCTTTCCTGATTGCTTGTTCTCAAATAGTGGGTGGGTTTAGCAATGGAGAGAACATTTGGTCAGGATTCTACAGATACAATTGGTCATTTCACCTGGGTCACCAGGTTGCTGTGTGGCCTTAGAAATAATGACTATAATAAGAAAATGTGATGGCCATATCAGGTCTTCATAAGGCAGGCGCTGCTCTCAGAATTAGAGCATGTAAACTTCTCGCAGACTCTAAGAAGTGGGACCTATTAGCTCCTGGGAAACAGTTGAATAAGAAGGCTTAGTGATGAAAAGTGGTAGAGCCAGGACTCAACCCCCGGGCAGTCTGATTACAAACTGCTTGATTGTCCCAAGTTATCCAAACTAGCCTGGGTTCTGGCTCACTGCCTATGAGGATCCCACATGGAATCCTACAAAGATCAGAGGATGACATGGATGACTACAGAGTGTGGTCAGAAGCTCAAGAGAGATTACAAAGATCCTCCCACCTGAAGGGCTGTGGTGGTTACTTTTTATTGTTACCTTGACACAGTCTAGAATCACCTGGGGAGAGAGTATCCATGCGAGGTTGTCTATATCACGGTGGTTTGGAAGTCATCTATAGGAGATTGTCTTGATTACGTTAATTGATGCAGGAAGACCCAGCCCACGGTAGCCAGCACATTCAGTGAGCTTGGGATATGATCCACAAGGCTGCCAGTGAAGACGGAGATGATTTAAGATCATTGACTGAGTCCTAGAACGCATGGGGTCCTGCACAAGGATGCTGATGGGGCTTCAGGAGGTGGAGAAGGGAAGAGCCTGAGGAAAAGTTATGTAGGAGGTAACTTTCTAATTCATGTAGGACTCCCACTTTCCTTCTCCCTGATCTGGGGTAGGTTCTCTCAAACAAGCTTACTGTCCGAGTCCCTAGAGCCAAAATTAATGATAAGGGATGTGCTATGTGAAATCAAATCACCTGCTCTGACTCAGTTCTGACAGCTAGCTGCATGACTGCCTTGTCCCCACTAAGCGCCTCTGTCCTTACTTGTGCCTCAGTCTATGTCTCAGCAGCCTGCCTAGGGACACTCAGGTCTTCTAAGATCGGATCCCTCACCAACTTTCCCCACTTCATCTGAATTTCCTGAGGTCTTCTGCCTGGCCAGCTGCTTGGCAGTGGTCCTGGCTGTCCCCTCCATCTTTGCACTGCTAGACCCCTGAGCATACTCCCGGGAACTGAAGACTCAGATGCTTTCTTCCACCTGCTCTAAGACCCAGTCTACTGCTCCACCCACTTAAGGGCCACATCCAGTACTTGGGTCTGGATGAACGTATCATTCTTCCACTTTTATCATTAATTTTTTTTTAAAAAAAATTGATATGGTCTCATATAGCCCGGGCTGGCCTTAAATTCAATATATAGCCAAGAATAACTTTGAACATTGAATCCCCCAGATTCTATCTCTCAAGTGCTAGAATTATAGGTGTGTACTACCATGAAGTTTTATATGTTGTTGGGCATCAAACCCAGACACTGTGCATGCTGAATAAAAATTCTGCTGAGTTTTTCCCCAGATCCATTTCTCTCCATTTCTGTTTTTCATTTCCTCATCTTGGAACAAGTGAGATTTGAATTATCTTGATGGTCTGTCACAAGTCAACTATTATATGATTCCCAAATATGATCAATGATAGAAGAGAATATTAGGTCTTACATGACCAAGTCTTGACCCATGGTTGGAGTTATTCTCAGACTAACCCTAATAACCACATAATTTCTACATTGGAAAAGGCAAAAAATTTCCAGTTGGCCTTGTTTTTATTCATTGTACCAATCAAACAAACATCAGGTGCTTGTCAGTCTGCTGAACGTCCCGTTAATATCCTCATCCCCCCAGCGTTCTAATTCCTCCCCGTGTCTACCTTAAGATCATACATCCCTCCATTTTCCTCAATTCTGTAAATAAAGAGAAACACAGTCACATTCCCTTGCATGGAACATGAAAGCAGCTACCTTTAAAGAGGCCAAAACAACAAAGCTGCCACTTGAGGACAAATGAGATCATGCCTGGCCCTTGGCCTCGACTCTTCAAGTTTTGCTCCAATCAGCTGTGCACAGAACCAGTTTTGGCTCCCAGCCGGCTGCGATGGCCTAGGCTCAGGGACATTGTGTATATGGGCAAATCACAAGGTCCGGGTCATCATTTTTGCCAAAGTCCTTGAAAGCAAACGGTTCTGATTCTCAGGGCCCCCCAAGATGAAAAAGGCTTACAGGGCACCCAAGGCAGACCCTCTAATTTACAAATAATAAAACAGGGCCCAGAAATGGCTAATGCTTCTCCTAGGTCTATACTGTCTCCCCATTCAGTTTGACCTGAAAATTCCACTCTGTGAGCTTCATTTCAGGGGCCCCCTTGCATGAGCATGGTGAGGTCATCAAGGTTACTCAGCACCGCAAAATAGCATCTATTGGAAACAGAGTTACTGTCTATCCGTAGAAGACTACTATTCATGGCTTCCAGAACTGCATAAGCACCTATAAGAAGGCAGCTCTCAGAATGGAGAGAGAACCCCGAGGCTTGCTGGCCAGTGAGTGTGGCTGAGTCAGTTAGCCCTAGCTTCAGAGTACACGTGCCCATATCAACCCTAACCCCACAGAGTACATCTTCTCAAAGTGGTCATATCCCTCAGTGTCATGGTAATTCCAACAACAGCACAGCCTCACCCCAAAGCACTGTACAACCATAAAAGTGTGTGGTGGGGTACCTTGTATCTTACCAGAGAGGTCTGATAGCACCCTGAGGTACTGATGGGGACAAACATGGCTGGTACCAGCATGGCCCCAAGCAGGGGTTGAGGATGAGTCAGCTGCAGACTGGTATTCATTCCCCCAAGGTGTCCCCAGTGACTAAGGAAACACTTCAGCCAGAACACTCTTGTAAATACTTTCTCCAGCCAACTCTGACTCTTTAAAGGACAGAAAAGCAAAGGCCTGGGGCCTCAGGTCCCATTCAACTTTCGCTGACTCAGGAGGAATGCAGCCACAGTTCTCTGCTGCCTGAGGCACACAGGACCCAACACAGCACAGACTCCAGGTCACACTTCATTTCCTATCTGTGAAGCACAAACACAGCATCCTTCTGAACCCTATTTGGTGAGTTATCATAACTCTGTTACCCAAAACATCACATATTCTGGGTACAACCAACTTCATTCTTATTCGAAAGAGTCTTGTGTCATCAAGACCTGGTCTGGTGCTGAGTCTGGAGTCCATTTGGGGGATCCTTGTTCTGTGGTCCAACATTGCAAGACAGTCTGATTCTGAGAAAATTCTGCAAATATCCATGTCTCTGCCTCCATGATGACTGCTCAACTTGATAACCTAGACTCAACTTCCACCCCCTAAAATAATCTAAAATTCTTTCAGTTCATTCCCATAATAAGTCAGGCTTAAGCCATCTTTGTCCCAGTTGACATCATTTCCGTTCTGCCTATGCCCTGTGCAAACAGAAGGAAACTATATTCACCAAACTAAGGTCAGGTGCTAGACCATCTCTGTACCATCAGCCAGCCTGTGAAACCAAGACCATCTTCTCTGAAGTCAAACCAAGACCAGCACCATGATAAGGAGAAATTCCAGGTCTAATTGGGCAGAGAGATAAGACACCAGCTTCTCAACATAGGATCTTTCTATCCCTTCTCTCTGCAGACTTCTAGGTTTGCCAACAGTATGTATGTCTTAGTAATAGCAAGAACATCACTCCCGTGACATTGGGTACTGTCTTAATCATTGTTCTATTGCTGTGAAGAGACACTATGACCAAAGCAACTCTTACAAAAGAAAGTATTTAATTGTGGGCTTGCTTATAGTTTTTTAGAGAGTTAGTCCATGATCATCAAGGCTAGAAGCAGGTAAGAACAGCATTGGAAACGTTGCTGAGAACATTCCGTCAGCAATGCAGCAGATGAGAGAGTGAGACGTTGGACCCAGTGTGTGCCTTTGAAATCTCAAAGCCCACTCTTAGTGACATACTTCCTCCAAAAAGGCCATAGCTCCTAATCCTTCCCAAACAGTTCCACTCCCTGATAAATACCCATTTAAATAAATGATCCTTCAGGGCCATTCTTATTCAAACTACCACAGATGCAGGCCTATTCATTTAGTCCGTCTTGTTTGTGAATTGGCTCAACTCTAATTAAAATACTCATTGGATTTCAGAATCTTTGATTAATCTGTAGTAAAACAATATTTCTTTTTTTAATGAGTATAGTCTTCATTTACATTGCCAATGGTAAAACCTTTCCTGATATCCTCCCTCCCCTAAGACCTTCAACCCCTGCCCTTCCTCCTTCCCCCTGCCTCCACGTATATGCCTCTCCACCCAACACACTCCCTCTCCTCTGCCTTGGTTTCCCTTTGTTCGGGCCTCTGTTGAGCCTGACCAAGGACCATTCCTCCCACTGATGCCCAACAAGGCCTTCCTCTGCCACATTTTTGGCTGGAACCATGTGTGCCCCTTGGTTGATGGTTCAGTCCCTGGGAGTCTTGGGGTGGGTAGCCGAAATCATTGTTCTTCCCCTGGGGCTGCAAACCCCTTCAGTTCCTCTGGACCATCCTCCAGCTCTCATATTGTTGATGGAGGACTTTTAAAAGGACATAAATAATTCCCTTAAAGAAATACAGGAGAACATGGGTCAACAAGTAGAAACACAAAAACCCCTTCAAGAAAGACAAGAGAATATGGATCAAAAGGTAGAAGCCCTTAAAGAGGAAACACAAAAATCTCTTAAAGAAATATGGGAGAACATGGGTCAACAGGTAGAAGCCCTTAAAGAGGCAATACAAAAATCCCATAGGGAATTATGGGAGAACATGGGTCAATATGCAGAAGCCCTTAACGAGGAATCACAAAAATCCCTGAAACATAGGAGAACATGGGTCAACAGGTAGAAGCCCTTAAAGAGGAATCACAAAAGTTCCTTAAAGAATTTCAGGAAAAAGCAAACAAGTGAAGGAACTGAACCAAACTATCCAGGATCTGAAACTGGAAATAGAATCAACAAAGAAATCACAAAGTGAGACATCTCTGAAGATTGAAACAATAGAAAACCTTGGAAACAATTCAGGAGTCAAAGATGCATCAACAACAGAATACAAGAGATAGAAGAATCTCAGATGCTGAAGATTCCAGAGGAAACATTGACTTAACAGTCAAAGAAAATGCAAAATGCATAAAGTTGGTAACCCAAAACATCCAGGAAACCCAGGACACAATGAGAAGACCAAACCTAAGGATTATAGGTATAGAAGAAAGCGAGGAATTACATCTTAAAGGCCCAGTAAATATCTTCAACAAAATTATAGATGAAAACTTCCCTAACCTAAAGAAAGAGATGCCCATGAACATACAAGACACCTTTCAGAACTCCAAACAGATTGGACCAGAGCAGAAATACCTCCTATCACATAATAATCAAAACACCAAATGCACTAAACAAAGAAAGAATATTAAAAGTAGTGAGAGAAAAAGGTCAAGTAACATATAAAGGCAGACCTATTAGAATCACACCACACTTCTCACCAGAGACTATGAAAGCCAGAAGAGCCTGGGCAGATATCAAACAGACCCTAAGAGAACATAAATGTCAGCCCAGAGTACTATACCCAATCAAACAATATTTCTATTTGGCACCAAATATTTGATATGTATTTAGTTGAAGTGTGCTGTTATTCCCATATATAAACACAATTCGCACACAGATGCTTGGCCACATTCTGAACATTTCCTCAGAGTAAAAGCTTAAAGTGGGAGCTAGGAGACAAACCTGGGAAATAACCTGGCTCTTCTTTGTCACTGTTGACTTGGGTAATTTGGGCTTCATAAAAGTGCTTCTGAAAACCTATGAGAAAACCCATATTCTCCCAGAGCAAGTTCCAGAAGGAACCGCCAGCTCTCAGGTAAAGAGTTTTAGAATTTTGCATCCATACAGCTAAGTGACAGGCTACGTAGATCAAAAAGTCAATCATTCCAGGTAGCAAGAATGATTCCATTTAAACACTGGTGAGCTCTGTGGTGACCAGACAAGCCATAGTTACTTCAGACTCCCAAGATGGCCTCACTAAGGTAAAGCCCTCAGATATGCCTTACCGGCTAACACCATTGGGGACTTCCATCTCCACTACTGAACCACTTCCCAATTCCTTAGCAATTTACTTAGTTGAAACTGTGACTGGAAGAGACAAAGTGACATCTTATAAATAGTGTTAGGCTGAGCTGAGGGCGGGCCTCTGATTGCCAATGAGTGGGTTTTTTCCCCGGCATGTGCCTGTTATAAGCTTCTTTTTGAGGGAAGACATGGAATCTCTGAGCCAGGGTTTCCTCTTACATAGCAAAATAGCATTGGCTGCTATGAGTCAGAATCATCAATTATGGAAGAATTGTCTGGCAGAGGTATGAAAAGGGAACTAACCAGTTGACAATAAATGCTCCTAGTATTTGGTGAGTGTGTGTGTGTGTGTGTGTGTGTGTGTGTGTGTGTGTGTGTATTGGGTGGGTTCACAGAGCCCTTTTTATCACTAGCAATCTATTAACTATTAACCAGTATGTTCAAAAAAAAGATCTCTTGTTTCCTGCTACTTGCAAACAGAACCTGAGAACCAAAGGCTTATAGATGGGAAGGAGATCCCTGTAAAGGCTGGGAATCCCTGTTGGGAGGGAGAATCTGAGGGACTAGATATCAAGAAGAAAACATCAACAATTCCTCTCTCCCCAGCAAGAGACTGAAGACAGGAATAAATCAGAATGTTCATGATGTAAGTAACCAAGTATGGGCAATTCAGTAAAACATGGGCAGAGGGGGCCCATAACAGGGGCTCGAGGCTTGTTCCACTCTGAAGTGCTAAGATGTCGCCTTTGCAGAGTGTCCTGCAGGACCTATCCATCCCTTACCTTGCTCTGTAATTGGTCAGAGCCCTTTTCCCTACCTGATAATATATCGAGTTTGCATTTGCTTGTGTGTTTGTTGTTTGTTTCCCCAACACAGTCTTGTATTCCTTACTCAATGTGTGGGATAGATCCTAGAACAAGAGATAGACATAGCTTGTCCAATCCAACAGACAAGGAATCAAAGACTCAAGGACGTGACTGATAGAGATCAGAGACATTGCTATACATCCTACAATACACAGGATGCCCTTCTAGTCTATGTGGCCCGTACCAAATGTCAATAGTGTCAGGTTGAAAAATGCCAGGTTAGAAACTGTAGGGAGGGGCAAGAGAGGATTAGGAGGCTGAGGAGAGCACTTGGGTAGACTCTAAATGATGCTATCGTTTACACATAGGGAGACAAATTAGGGTTGTTAAGGGAGAGACTTAAATGCTTGGCCAATGTTCCCCCTCTCCCTTGTCTGTTCCCTACTATGGGGTCTTTTTAAGTTAACTCTCATAATTCTAAGTGGGTTCTTCAACTTCCATGGGAAAGTCTTTTTACCTTGTGGGAGAGCCTGGCTAAAGGCTCTGGTCAGGCATGGGGTGAAAACTGCCCCCCTTGTTTAGTCCTTGTCATTCCTGATGGACTGTGAGCCCTTGATCCACCTGCAAGCAGATCCTTAGGTGGCGCCCATCCACACTACCCCAGGTTCTCTCATATATGGGAACAAGGATCACCCATGACATCAGTTTCTACAGCACTTGTCACCCCTTCAGAGAAGAATGCCCTAACTTAGACCTACCCCTACCCCCCAAAAATAATCGGCCATCAGTCTAAGGATTCTGACCATCGTGGGCTGCCTGAAAACCGTAGGGGTGTTAAAGAGCAGTGTTAGGCTGATGCTGGACTGTGTATAGCTCTGGCTTTACAGGGAAAGCTTTTGAAGTACAATATTGGCAGTCCTACCTATTACCACAGAACATGAATGAGAGCTGAGAAAGGAAAGAAAGTGGGGTAGGGGATTGTGTGGGGTGGGGGTAGGGGTTGCCAGCTGACTTGATTGACAGTTCTGATGATACTCCCTCCAGGGCACCCTTGAGGGCTCAGGTGACTTACTTAACTTAGTCATTCAAAATGAAGCACCGAAGCTTTTGTTTGGTTTGACTGGCTTTCTGCTTTAATATTCCACCCATCACCCACGTTGATGGATTTCATAGAGATGTTTTTCTCAAGTGGCCTATACTCTCATTTTTAATGTTGCTGTCACCCACAGCTTGGATGTTAGCAAATGATATTCTGTAATTTTCTGTAAGGAGCGGGATGAAGCTCCTGCTGCACTCCTGAGTAACCCTGTACCTTGCTGCAGGAAACAACAAAGAAAGTGACAGTGCACAGGCAGAAAGCTCAGGCTAAAGACTCCATGGCTCTGGACTCTGGAAGGATTCAGAACCCATGGCTGAATGAGCAATCACAAGTCTGGAATCTCATGTTTAATTGCTTATTGCAGGTTGGGGCAGGGAGATACTGCAGAGCAAATTTAATTTATCTCAAAAATAATTAGTGAGAGGCAAAGGCCTGGAGACGGAAAATTCCTTTAGAATAAATTATTGCTGCTCAGATCTAGTCTGTCTGAGCAGCGAGGACAGCCTGCAGCCGGAAACCTCATCTTCATCCCTATCGGGCTGCTGTAGGATCTGCTGGATTCCCCTTTCAAATCCGTTTGAGTTTAACTTTCGAGGGTCTACAAAAGGAACCTAGGGACCAGAGGGTCAGCTGAGCTTCCAGGTACACAGAGAGGAGAGAAATGCAAGGCAAGAACTGAACTGTGTGAGCCAATCGAATTTAAGAGGCCTCTGCTTAGTCTAGTAACCTGGGTAACAGTCAATTCCTTCGTGCAGACAAGAGATGAACATCTCCTTCACCCAGGAGACCCAGCACACTCTCAGTCACCACAGACACTGAAATGGAACAGAGAAAACACTGCATTTAAACAGAATTCACGGTGCCTTCCTTGAGAGCCCCCTAATTGCTAAGACTGGAGTTGTGACATCAGTTAAAGCCATCAGCCATGACCAGACGTAAACACATGTGCAGGACCAGGTCTCATAGTCCTCAAAGGCGGGAGCATGGGACAAGGCTGATGATTTCACTGTTCCAGTGTGGCCTCTGTCCTTCTGAGCCACATCTGTCATCTCAGCTTAGAAATAAAGACAGCATTTCCAAAGGGCCACTGGTCCTACATCATACAGTGTTTCCAGCAAAAAGTCCACACACACCCAAGACTGTTTGACACACAGAACTCCCAAATGGTCAAAAGGACCGTGGTCTTCAGTTTCTAGTTTCTCTGCTTCTACAGGAATAGCTAAGGTGAACCCTTAGACAACACTGAGAACCCTTCATCACTTCTCGTATGGCTGTGTCTGTTTGTAGAGATGGGTCCCTCCAGCCATGGGTTGAACAACGACACGTGGAAGAAAAGAAAGGGAAGAGAAATGGATGTATATGCATATTAAAAAGAACAATAAGTTGCTGTCCACGTGTACACACTCAGCCCAAGGCAATCCTTTCTTTACTCTCCTTGAGAGTCTTAGGAAAAAGCGCCTGTACTCCAGTACACAGCATTAGGAACAGACAGCAAAGAACTTTAGGGTGCTCCACCAACAGTCTCTTCTCTATCAGTATGTTTCAGAAAGAAATCAAAGACATCCTATTTAGAATAATTCAGACATGGTTAGTGTGGGCAGACTGTGGGTAGCACAGGACTCCTATCCCGAAAGGCTGATCACTAGCCCTTGCAAAGCAAAGGTCTCACAGAAAGGGTCATCTTGACAGTGGCTGTGACCCCTCAGAAAGAACCAGCCAAATGCAGTCCCACAGGAAGGAGAGCAAGAGATTTCAATCTTACTCTGCTCACCACAAACATACACAAACACACACATAAACACACATACACCACATACATCAAGCATACACATACACATATCACAAACACACATCATACACATATCTCATACACACATACCACACCACACATAAATCAAACATACACCATATACAACATACACACACCACAGTCACACATACACCAAACATACACCATACAATATATACACAACACACACACACACCACAGCCACACACCATAAGCCATATATATAACACACATACACACACCACAGCCACACATACACCAAACATACACCATACACACACATACACATACCCTGTTCCTCCTGGAGCTGAGTTTCTTCCTGGAGGGAAGTCACCCCAGAGTCCAAGAGTCAAGAGACAGTCATCCAGTGGGAAAAAAGATAGCCTTTTCAACAGATGGTGCTGGTTCAACTGGAGGTTAGCATGCAGAAGAATGGAAATTGATCCATTCTTATCTCCTTGTACTAAGCTCAAGTTCAAGTGGATCAAGGACCTCCACAGTGTGTCTGTAAAACCAGACACACTGAAACTAATAGAAAAGAAATTAGGGAAAGAGCCTTGAGGACATGGGCATAGGGGGAAAGTTCTCGAACAGAACACCAATAGCTTATGCTCTAAGATCAAGAATTGACAAATTGGACCTCATAAAATTACAAAGTTTCTATAAGGAAAAGGACACCGTCAAAAGGACAAAACAGCAACCAACAAATTGGGAAAAGATCTTTACCAACCCTACATCTGACAGAGGGCTTATATCCAAGATACTCAAAGAACTCAAGAAGGTAGACTCCAGAGAGCCAAATAACCCCATTAAAAATGGGGTACAGAGCTAAACAAAGAATTTTCACCTGAGGAATATTGTCAAATGGCTGAGAAGCACCTAAAGAAATGTTCAACATCCTTAGTCATCAGGGAAATGCAAATCCAAACAACTCTGAGATTTCACCTCACAACAGTCAGAATGGCTAAGATCAAGAACTCAGGAGAAAGCAGGTGCTGGTGAGGATGTGGAGAAAGAGGAACACTCCTCCACTGCTGGTGGGATTTCAAGCTGGTACAACCACTCTGGTAATCAGTCTGGTGGTTCCTCAGAAAACTGGGCATGATACTACCAGAGGACCCTGCTATACCACTCCTGGGCATATACCCAGAGGATTCCCCAGCATGCAATAAGGACACATGCTCCACTATGTTCATAGCAGCCTTATTTATAATAGCCAGAAGCTGGAAAGAACCCAGATGTCCCTCAACGGAGGAATGGATACAGAAAATGTGGTATATATACACAATGGAGTACTATTTAGCCATTGAAACAATGAATTCATGAAATTCTTAGACAAATGAATGGAACTGGAGAACATCATACTAAGTGAGGTAACCCAATCACGAAAGAACACTCATGGTATGCACTCACTGATAAGCAGATATTAGCCTAGAAGCTTGGAATACCCAAGACACAATTCACATATCAAATGATGATGCCCAAGAAGAAGGAAGGAGAGGCCCCTGGTCCTGGAAAGGCTCAGTGCAACAGTGTAGGGGAATACCAGGATAGGGAAGAGGGAAGGGGTCGATTGGGGTACAGAGGGAGGGAAGAGGGCTTATGGGACTTTGGGGGAGGGGTCATCCAGGAAAGGGAAAATCATTTGAAATGTAAATAAAGAATATATCATGCACCATATACACAACACACACACACACCAGACCCCTCTGAGACAGCTCACCAGGGTAGCTGACTCAAGGCGGGGAGTGGCAGGGGGAAGGTAGAGCTTGACTCTGAGACACGTGAGGAAAATCCAGTTTCTGTCCAGGGCAGGGCAGCTGCTGTCATAGATCCATCTTTCAAAGTTGTCAAAGTCACCATCTCAGTGCTGCGCATCTTAGTGGGGACACAGTGATATGGCCAACATGGGCCGCTAACATCAGGGATGAAGACGGCTGCTGGAGGGCTGGAGTGGTTGTTTGGAGGGTTTGTTGTTGTTGTTCCGCTTGTGATGCAGAGATCTATCTAGACAAACGGTCAGGGGAACGAGACATTTCCCTTCCATCTGTACGGCTCCTCCTTTTGCCTTAGGAGGCCAGAGAGAGCTGACCTGATCCCGTAGGTTCCTGGCCGCTTGCGTCTCTTCAATGTCTGCTTTATAAAATGCTAAATTATTAAAGGTTTCAAACAGTGACAGAGTCAAAACGACAGTGTATAATAAGACTGTTATGTTTAGGGGAAAAAACTACATGTCTGAAAAACAGTACAGAAGTGGGGTGTGTCTTTTCTCTCATCTATAAAATTGGGTGGCATGAGTTCTGTTCTGTGGTCAGTGCTGATTCACCAAGGATCCACGAGTCAGTAATGAATCTTCTCACGTCTCATTTACAAATGGAGTACATTAGGAAATTGCTCAGCCACTCAGTGTGGGTTTTAATTGAAATTCACCTTTCTCTCTCTGGATGGGCTGAATGTTTTCCACTGATGTGAGAGGCTGGCTGCCCATGTCAGCTCCAGCTCCAGAGGGCTTGAAATGTGTTCAACATACCTTGTTTTCATATGAGTAACCCTATAGCCTATTTAAATAGAGTCAGCAAGCTGTCACAGAACTTACATACCACATACACACATGCAAATACATGCATACACACATGCACACATGTGCACATGCATGCATACACACATACATACACACAAACATGTGCACACTTACACATGCACACACATGCACTTACATGCATAGACACAAACATGTGCACACTTACACATGCACATATATGTACATACATGGACTTACATGTGTATGTAAGTATACAACCTTTTAGACATCTTTTAGATCAAGAAAAAGGTATCCAATATTACATTTATTGGCCTAATATTTCCCTCCGTTAATATCAAATGCACAGGATGGAAGAATTTGTTAGCTCACACATAACAGGTAAAGTGTAAATACCTCCTCATAATAAAAAGGGTAAAAAAAAAAATCAACAAAACCCTGACATCAGTATGTAAATGTCTCATCAGTATGTAAAGGTGTCTCAGGAATGGAGCATCCAAAAGAAAGATAAGGGTTTAGGCAAGTGTTATTTTCAATGAGTAACATGATGATATTCAATGCTGTAAAGCCATGTTCAGCTGGACTGACCCTGTACCAGTTCAACAGCTGCTGTTTTAGAATGCCAGCCTGCCTCGTAAGGTAACTGTCACTCTTCTTTTCATTCATTAACTAATTTATTTATTCACTTTGTATCCCAATCACAGCCCCCACTCCTCCCAGTCCACCCTCACATGACCCTTCCCCCACTTCCCCTCCCCTTCTCCTCAGAGAAGTTGGAGACCCCCACCCTGGCACATCTGACCCTGGCACATCACGTCATTGCATCTTCTCCCACTGAGGCCAGACAAGAACAGGATCCACAGACAGGCAACAGATTTAGGGACAGCCCGCCCCCACCCCAGGTGTTGGGGCACCCACATGAAGACCAAGCTGCACATATATGTGCATGAGAGTGGGGGTAGGTCCAGCCCGTGTGTGCTTTTTGGTTGGTGGTTCAGTCTCTGCGAGCCTCTCAGGGTCCAGTTAGTTGACTCTGTTGGTCTTCCTGTGGAGTTTCTATTCCCTCCCAGTCCCTCAATCCTTCCCCTGACTCGTCTCCCACAAGTCTCTCCAATGTTTGACTGTGGGTCTCTGCATCTGTTTCAGTCAGCTGCTGGATGGAGCCTCTCAGAGGACAGTTATGCTAGGCCCTGTCTGCAAGAATAACAGAGTATCTGTAATAATGTCAGTGATTGGAGATTATACATCATCACTCTAAACAGGTTAGACTCCATCTCCTGAGAAGACAGGCCACGCCCCACCCCGCCCCACCCCGCCCCACCCCGCCCCTTGGCAAGGCTTATGGGACATATGGGGAGGGGGGAACCAGGAAAGGAGAAAGCATTTGGAATGTAAACAAAGAATATAGAAAATTTTAAAAAATTTTTAAAAATTTAAAAAATTAAAAATAAAAAAATAAAAGATGAAAGGAAGAGGAAGGAAAGAAACCTGATTTAAAATTCCAGATACTTCACCTTTTGAAGGACAATAACTTTGAATATCTGACTTTTAAAAATTGAAACATCAACATGTGCAAGTTTATTGCAAGTGAGTTCTACTGTGTATTAAAGCCACCCTGAATATTTCTGTTTAAAAATTCCAATTGTTAAACTTCTGATTCTGTTACTTAGTTGGTTAAAGCACCTGTCTAGTAGAATAAATTCAATAGTTATTTGCAAAAAAAAAAGAGAGAATGAAAGAAACAAAGAAACAAAGAAACAAAGAAAAAGAGTTAAGACGCAGTTTGTGATGGAATGCAATCTCTGATAAGTGGATATTAATTAGCCCAGAAGCCCTGAATACCCAAGGTACAAATCGCATAACAAATGACTCCCATGAAGAAGTATGGAGAGGGTCCTGATCCTGGAAAGGATTGATCTAGCATTGGAGAGGAATATAAGGACAGAGAAAAAGGAGGGAGGTGATTGGAGAAGGAATGGAGAGAAGAAGGTTTATGGGACATATGGGGAGGGGGGATCCGGGAAAGGGGAAATCATTTGGAATGTAAACAAAGAATATAGAAAATAAAAATATTTTTTTAAAAAAGACCCAGTTTGTGCTGTGGTTTCTCAGTTCTTAGTTTATGTTGCCTGGCTCCCACACTCTGTGATGTGGAGCTGGTTTTCCTTTGTTCTTGGGAAACTGCTATGGAGACTTTCTCTGGAAAGGTGCCTTTGGCCTCTCCCTTCAGATCCCTCTCAGAGGTAATCTCTGCCTCTCTCTCCCCACCCCCTGTAAGTCTCACTCTGAATGAAGCTCCTCTCCAGGTGATAAAGACAAGTGTCACATTCCCTTAAGGCCCCTGCGCTTAGCTTAGGTCATCTATATTGCAAGTTTCTGCCTAATGTTCTTCCTTCCATGCTGACAGGCCCCACACATGGCATCAAAGCTCCTTCTGCCAGGAAACCTCACTTCCTAAAGGGGACGACTATATGCTATTTGTCAGCGTTCTTTTAGTCAAAATGACCGAGGTGATTTTTTTTTATTACAGGTTCAGCTCTTTATTGGACATGTTAACAAACACAGTTTAGTCAAAAAGACCAAAGCCCGTGTCATCTTCCGAGTCCTCAGACTCTTCCTTCTTGGCTTCCGCATGTGCAGCAGCAGTGGGTGGGGCAGGACCAGCAGTAGGTGTGGCTCCAGCTGCCTGAGGGGGAGGCCCACCAGTCTCTCCATTGCAGATGAGGCTCCTCCCAATGTTGACAATGGCCAGAGCCTTTGCAAACAAGCCAGGCCAGAACGGTTCAACACTGACACCAGCTGCTTTAATGACGTCATTGATCTTATCCTCTGTGACCAAGGTCAGTCGTAGGTCATAGTGCAGGATGAGGGCGGAGTAGACCCAGGCGATCTCAGAGCCGATCTCAGAGACGGAAGCCATGTTGTGGACCTCCAGCACGTTGCTAGTCACTAGATGAAGTGAGGGCCTCACCCCAAGGCGGCCTTAGCTTCCTCGGAAGAACCGAGCACCTGGTGGAAGCTGAGAAAAGGCGATCATTATTTCTATTATTATTTTGTTTAACAGTAACAACCCAGGCTATCTGATTTAACACAGTTCAATATTAAATGTATTATTCATTAGAAATGTTGCGTGTTTTTATATTTTTCTTATATATGTTTGTATGTTGCATATAATAGCAAAGCATACTCCTTACTGCCCAGTACTCACTGAAAAACTAGGTGACTTAATAGTGTATCTATTCGTCTGAGTCTACTATAGTCAGAAAGGCCTATGTCAGCATCTGGGCTTGTGCTCTGTTGGTAGAAAGATTGCCTAACACACATGAAGCCCTGGATTTAACCCCCAGTATCATATACTCAGGGTGGTGTTGCGTTCTGAAGTCGAATACTCAGGAGGTTGAGGCAGGAAGATTAGAAACTCAAAGTCAACCTTAGTTATAAAGCTAGTACAAGGCTAGCTTGGGCTGCATGAGACCTAGCTTCAAGGGGAAAAAGTAGTATTTGATGTACTAAATAAAATCGCTCTGAAAATGTTGTATATGCTAAGCATTAATTTTAAATATGCATAGAAAAGATCTAGGGAGAAATGTATTAATATTTTAGCCATGATCACATGCATAATGCTGTCTTTGTATCTCACATAAAGCATGCTTTATATTATTACACTTTTTTAAGAAAGAAGAATTAAAATTACATAAAATGAAAAGGTGAAGAAAATAAAAATCCTACCCAGGTCCCCTTGGTAGTGGTAGTAGTTTTCCCACTGGCTTGAACTCAGACATTTTCAAAAGGAGTCCTATCAGCCTAGAGTCCTGGAAGCCGTCATATCTCTCCAGCCCCAGGGGAATTTTGGCCAAAAACCCTTGACTGTCTACTTGCATGTTTGAAAAGTAAAACAGGGGCTTTGGATTCATCCTCCAGCTCTTCCTGGTCCCTAAATCTATGAATCTTGATGGCGAGTGTGTGCCTCACGTCACTGATTTCAGATGCAGTCAGAGAGATACTTTACATGAATCAAGGGCAAAATGTCAGGCAGGAAAAGACAGACACAGGAATTAATGCATTTGCCTCAGTTGGCCTGTGGCAGGGAAGAAGAGCTGGCCCGTCAGGGAAGAGGAGGCGGTGGTTTTGCCACTGAATTCATTGCATCCTCAGATTCTTGGCTCTCATTAGTCTTTGTAGAGGCACGAGTTTCCTAGACTATTTGTCATGTGTGTCAGGTTGTCACAAGAAGCAATGCCTTTAATGTGGGGCTTTGATGTCCTGCACCAACACAAGACCTGTGGCTTGGGCTGGAGTGATGGCTTAGTGGGTCGATTTGGCTGCTGCACAAACCTGACAGCTTGAGTTCAGTCCCTAAATCCCACGGAGAGAACCAACTCCTGAAAGTCATCCTCAGACCTCTACAAATCATAGAAACCACCCCCCCATGCCCACACTCACTTGTCTCTCCTACACACACACTGTAGCCACCATCAACCAACCTCAGTCCTTCCCGCCTTGCACAAAGTAATTCACAACACAGCATCCACAGATGCAGTGTTTCAAACCAAAGGCGACTCTGGGCCAAGTCACCTACTCAGAACTGGAACAAAGCACAGCATCTCTATAGCACCTCTTGGCAAATGCATGTTACAAGCCCTAGAATAGCCTCAATGTATTCTCCCAGTTAAACCACTTTGGGGATACAGCAGTCAATTAAGGAAACAAAGCGATTAGGTGAGAAAGGTTGGGTGTGGTCAGAGGAGCCAAAAGAGAGACCAAGAACTCACAATCAGCATGTCAAGTTTTGGGTTGGCTGAGGTCTGAGGGGGCTTCCCTGGAAGGCAGAAGTTAACCAGAGGTCGACAACATATGACTGAAGTACATTTCCTATCTTTAGTGGCCTTCACTAATGACATAAATGCGGTCTTCAGTCATGAAACTGTTTAGCCTTTCAAAGATCCTACCAGGATCATTCACTGGAGAGGATCTACAGTTGCTGGCCCTGCTCTGCCTCCTGAGCTGTTGGAGGATGCAAAGAATAGTTCACGGTGTTGTAGCTCTCACGGAGGCTCATGGAAGCCACGCCCACCCATGGCAACAGGTACCCGGGGCAGAATAGCACTCTAGGGCAGGGATGTTTACAGCCACCAATCCTGACTCTCCTCCCATAGAAGGTGCAAGGGAACAGATACCCTCCGCAAGAAGGCAGAGACAAAGCTAAAATGTCTGAAAGAAGACATTCCCTGGTGAATCTGTGAGCACTGAAAAGCCAGTGATGAAGAAGACGTCACTGCAAATTCCCAGGGCCAGGCTCCACCAGCTGGGGACTTACTTCAGCTCATGACTGAGCATCTCTGGGACGTTATGAGTTGTGGGTGGAGCCCATCTTTCCCCAGCCACACACTGCCTCTGGGAGGCTCATCAGCACACTGAAGTGGTTCGGGGCCACACTGCTATTCCCTGTCAGAGGAGGCCTCAGTGGTCATCCTCCAGATCAGCTACAGCTGGATTTCCTGCTTCCTGAATCTGAATTTGGTGTTTCCCGAAATGCTGGTTTCAGCTGACATCTTCATTTCCCTCATCTGTCATAGTCACTTCAAATGACAGCTCAATGTGGCTTCCTTGCTGTCCAAGAGTATCATCTCCGTGGCCATCACTCTGGGGCCAGCTATCATACCCTGTCATCAACCTGTAGGACAGCTTTTTCCCTGACTTTACTTCTACCCTCCTCCCATCTGTTTTCCACACATCTGTCTAAAGCTTTCTCTGAATACACCTGGACTTTTTGTTGACCATCTGCTGCTCGAAGGTTTTACCTGACCTTCAGTCACCCTTCAAATGGAATCCAGCCCCCGCTCTGGTGTGCTAGCTGTGTACGGTGGGACCCTTCCACCCCTTCACAGAGGGCCACACTCGTTTCTGTCCTCACGATGCTAATCATCTCACAGGATAGTTTCCATGATGTCTCATGGCCTTTACTCCCACTGTTACCTCATCTCCACAATCCTTGTGTGAAGGACTCTGACCTACCAGTTAATCCCCATGCTCTTGGTGGGCCTCTTCCCACCCCCAGCCACGCCCATTTCAAGCTACAAAGTGAAAGTGAGCGTTCTCTGGTCACTTGTGTGAAGTATGCATGGTGGTTTCTGTCTGTGATGGGGGTCCTGATCACTTTAGTCTTGCTGTTATTTTCTGTGTTGCTATTTGATTACTGTTCGTCATCTCATCTAGATTATGAACTCTAATGGAGCAGGGGTCCTGATCATTCCCTTTACATCGTTCGTCTGGCGTGGCACATAGCAGGTGCTGATTAAATTAACCAGTTACAGACACAGCGACTTATCCCTATTAAGCTGTTAGGGAACCAATCTGATTAACCTGATTGAACTCAGCCATATTATTTTGCTCCCTCCACTTGGTTGTAAATAGAGTTTATCACTGCTAAAGAAGTAGAAAGGCCCGTCCCAATTTTAGGTGAGCATCTGAAGTTATTGGTCACATAGTATTTCCTCTAGAAGGGTTGATTGTTGAGCACAGAAAATACTAATTATATTCATTTATGGTAGCTGTCCTCCATTTTATAGCCAATTACCTTGGAGCTCAGTAACATTTATGAATGCCATTAACCATGTGTCACTGCTACAAACTACAGCTCAACCATTACAGTGTGCATGTATTAACACTTCAGAAAACAACGTATCCACCACACAGACTGTTATGCCATCACAGGTGGCTATTGTTATATAAACAGAGTAGCAACGATGTTTATGATTCATTTTAGACAAGGCCAGAATACAAAATTACCCTGGTGTGTAATTAAAACTATTAACGTATGTATACGAATTTGGAACAATTACCAGAAACAAGAAAAACACAGGTTGGCTTTCTAGAATCTTAAATTTATGTCAGATTGTTTTAAAATTATGTTAACTCTCTTGGAACGATGTTGACGAATGCTAAGCTCAGAGGGGAGATGGCGTGTAAGAGGGGATGCTGGCGTGTGCCTCCATGGGCAGAGGGACCAGACTCCTGGGGTCTGGTGTGAGTGAGTGCGAGTTAGAACAGGGAAACAGCACGGGCAGCACATTTACAGTGAGCGCAGCAGGATGAACTGAGGGATTAAGATGGCTTTGCATGTTTTGTACAGAACATTGCCAACGATGTTTTGTTCAGTTAATCTCTTTAAAAAGAAAATGTGTGTGTACTATACTACCATTTCTGGTGTCTTAAAACTGAATCTTTAACAGTTTTACATACACACACATACACATATATCTGTGTATGTATATATGGTGTATATGTATAGGTGCGTGTGTGTGTATAGTGTCTTTCTTGATCATATCTTCCTCCAACTCCCATTTCTATTCCTCCAGCCTCCCCTAAAATATACTTCTCTCATTATTGCCTGTCCCCCTTCTCCTGCTTTAGATAACCCTCTGCATGTCATTAGTACTGTTTGGATGATCATAGGTAACCAACCAGCAGTCACACCCGCACTACCACTTTTGTAATCAAAAATAGTGTGTTTGTGTGTATATGTGCGTTTGCATATGTTATGTGTGTGTGTGTTTGAGTGTATGCATGTTTGTTTGTGTGTGTGTGTGTGTGTGTGTTTGAGTGCATGCACGTTTGTGTGTGTGTGTTTGAATGCATGTGTGTTTGTGTGTGTGAATATGTGTGTGAATATGTGTGAATGTGTGTGTGTTTGAGTGCATGTGTGTGTATATGTGTGTGTGTGAATGGGTGTGTGTGTGCTTGAGTGTATGTGCTCCACATATGTACAGGTATCTAGGAAAGCCCAAGGGCACTGGATGCCCTGGAACTCAGTTACAGACAATTGTGAGCCACCTGATGTGTGTGCTGGGAACTGAACCTGACTCCTTTGCAAGAGCAGGAAGCACTCCTAACTACAGAGCCATCTCTCTAGCGCTTATACCACTATGTTTCAGAAGCAAAGTTAAACACGGACATCAGAGCATGTGATGCACACCCTTTTCATGGTTATGTCTACATACAAATTTTCATGAGTCATAGATTTGCATAACTCTACATTAAATGTCTATCTTGTTAGTATATATTGTACACACATGTGTTTCCAACAAAGATATACATAGAAAGTTAAAGAATACACTGATAATAAGAGTTGCCTCTAGGGAAGAAAACTTAAGGAACAGGGAATTGAAGGCTGAGTGAACCACTTGTCTTGCCATATAATCTTCATTCTGTCTAAAATATTTACCACAAGTATACATCACCTATTATTCAAGCTATGGTTAAGTCATGCTCACTAAAGATGGACAGCAAGTCTTAAGAACCCAATATAAGTATATAATGAAGTAAATTATATTAAATGTGTTTAATTAGCAAACTGAAAATATAATACAATTAGAGATAAGATAGATATAATAGGTGTTAAATGCTGTCTAAAATGCACCCTGAACATTTTATGAGGCACAAGAGGGCAAAGATGCATTTAAACAAGTATAAGATGCCATAATCTGTATCAGTTAGCTGTGGCTGTTGTAAAAAAAACACCACCGACTGAGTAGGTTACAGAGTAGAAATTTACTTTATCACACTAAAGACTAGATGACCAAGATCAACATGCTACAGACTGGGCTCTCCTAAGGACTTCTTCCAGTGAGTCAACTTCTTCCTGTGTCTTCCCATGGTCTCTGTACATTCATACCCTGAGCCTCTCCTCGCTTTCAAATTTACCTGTTAGTAAAGACAGCACAAGAGTGAGTGAGAGGGCTGGAGAGATGGCTCAGCGATTAAGAGCACTGACTGCTCTTCTGAAGGTCCTGAGTTCAAATCCCAGCAACCACATGATGGCTCACAACCATCTGTAATGAGATCTGATGCCCTCTTCTGGGAGTGTCTGAAGACAGCTACAATGTACTTACATATAATAAATAAATAAATAAATCTTTTAAAAAAAAGAGTGAATGAGAGCCCACCTTAATTCCCTGGATTAATTTAATTATCTTTGAAATATCCAAATTCTTATCTGTATCCAAATTCCATGAATCCTAGTGCTACAGGTTAAGGTTTCCACACACAAACTCTAGGAACACAGTTCATTCCATGGCATTGTTCTTGAGGAATAGTCAACTTAGTGACATTAACCATAAGTTCCTGGGGTTTGTTGTTGTTGTTTTTTTTATGTACCAAAGTAAATAATAATATTGAGTCAGCTGAGGCTTGTTAGGGCAGTGGCATCTTCCCAGGGACAATCTATTTTTTAAAAGTAAAAATGAGGGCCTGAGAGATGGGTCAGCATTCAAGAGCATTTGCTGCTCTTGTAGAGGACCCAGGACCCAGGACCCAGGACCCAGGACCCAGGACCCAGGACCCAGGACCCAGGACCCAGGACCCAGGACCCAGGACCCAGGACCCAGGACCCAGGACCCAGGACCCAGGACCCAGGTTCAGTTCCCAGCACTCACATGGCGACTCAAAGTCATCTATAATTCCAGTTCCCAATTAGATGATCCGTCCCCTCCTCTGGTCTCCTGGAATATCAAGCATGCACGCGCATGCAGTCATACATACTAAAGAAATAAACCCACCTCTTGTTTAAGTGAAAATTAGCCATGCGTATGAACAAAACTACGCGTGGTTGTTTGAATGAGAAATGTTTGCCATGGGCTCAGATGTTTGAATACCTGGTCCTCGGTTGACGGCCCTGCTTGGTACCCCAAGCAGCTGAAAACTTGATAGAGGAAGTATGACACTAGAGATGGGCTCCGAGGATTAATAGACCTGACCCATTTCTAGTTCACGCTCTGATGCCGTCTCTCAGTCCCCTGCTCTTGCTCCTTGCTGCCGTGCCTCCTCGCCAGGATGGGCTCCATCCCTCTAGAACTGTAAGATGAATTATTATTGCTTCCATAGTAGTTTTTGGTCTTGGTGTTTTATCCGGACAACAGATATAGTAACTGATCTGGATGCTGCCATCCTCACTGGGGTAAAATTATTTCACCAAATTGTAGCACTGGAGACTTGATTCCAAGCCAATCCGCTAGTTTAAGCAACTTGGTGGGAACTCGTTCTCCCTGTGCTATTCAAAACTGTGTAGAGGAAAGAAAGCTGGGTGGCTGAGAATGTTTTATCTGATATCGATTGTTTAATGACAAGAATATGGAAGAGTTTATGAAATGCCAAAATTCCTGTCACAGGGTAGACATATGAATTACCTCTCTTATACAGTTAATGCAGTAAACGCTGAGACCCGCCTTGTGCACTGGGGTCATTTGGGGACTTAAGACAGAGTAACCAAGGGAATCAGCACACACATCCACACCTTGGTGCTCAGTCTGCCTGCTATGTTAACACACTGGCCTGGTTTTTCTTTGCTTGCTTGCTTGCTTGCTTGCTTTTTCTTAGTTTTCCCAGTCTTTCTTTTCCCATTATGTCATTCTTACAGGTAAAATAGCACATGACCTACCACAAAGTACCACACAATAGGCTATAGCCCGCCAGGTCTATTAAACTTGGCAGTGAAAATGTCCTTGCACCTGCTGTATGAGGGTCCTTATATGTAGGACCACGAAAGGCAGGCTGGCTTCCGGTTGAGCTAGGTTGGAAACCCTGGTGACCCAACAGGGGATAACCCTGCAAGGAACAGTGGACATTTTGCCATGCTCCTAGATACCAGGCACCTGACATGGGATCCCAGCTCTCCATAGGTTTGTGGCCATCCTGAGAAAGTGAGGTACAGTTTTACTCATCGCCACTCTTTGCCGTGACAACAAACTCCTTAAAACCATGGACTGCGGCTTGTCATCTGGATCCGCCATGGGGGGCAACGGAGCAGGTGTAAAGAGCCCGGTAAAATCTCCCACAGGAGGCCTCTCGGCACTCCCAGAGGTCTCACCAAGCCAAGTCACCCACTGAACAAGCTAAGGATTCTCTCTTCCCTGAGGGACCCAGTCGGAGCTCTCGTCCTTTTCCCCTTTGGTTTCCGGCTAGATCCAGCCCTCGGACCCCACTTCTGTGGCATCCAAATGTACCTGAGTGCCCACGAACTTGAGAACCAAAGCCCCCCTCCCCCCAGCCAGCTCTGGCTGTCCTCGGGGACCTCAGACTGTGGTCCCCCACCCCCGGAGATGTGTCCAGCTGCTTCTCAAAGCCCAAGACCCACCCGGTGCAGGTGTGGGATAAGCACAGTCCAAACTCCCGCCTCCCGCCTCCCGCCTCCACCAGTGGCCTGAGCCCGGTGGTAAACTGGACATGGGCCACCCCATTTAACCCTTAACACTTACAGTATTAAATTCAGCCAGCTCTACAGAAGTCGGGGGAGGGGGGTGCTCAGTGCTGCACGGCAATGCATTTCTGGAGTAGTAAATCCCCCATAGAAATAAAACGGAGAACAGCAACAATAAATGTGCCTTAAAGCTGCAGCAACTTCCAAAAACTGACCCTAGTCCTAGCTGCCCGGCACTGAAGGTCCCGACTCTCAGCTAACCAAATGTGCCACGGTCATCAATAACACTGTTAGAATGAAGAAAATGTGTTTGTCCCCTAAATAACAGAGGAGGACCCTTGGCATGAGGGAAATCATCAGAACTTTAATCAGGAGCCCATGAGTGTTGGTCAGTGATGTTGGTGTTCCCTGGAACAAAGGATATCTTAGCGGCCATTTGCTTTCCCAATCTAAACTATTATTTGTGTCAACCCTCGGGCTTTCTTCTGTGCAGTGTCCATTGTGTATATATGTTGCTTGAGAAAGGGTAGATTGTGAAATAGAACAAGGGAGTTCTCTGAATTCCAAGAAAAAAAAATATGAAAGGTGAGAACTCAAGTGAATGTGTGTGTGTGTGTGTGTGTGTGTATGTGTGTGTGTGTGTGTGTGTGTATGAAAGAGGTGAGAACTCAAGTGTCAATCAATCAGGTTCCCCAAATAATCCATTACTTGGGCCAGACGAAACAGCAGCTCCAAGGTGCTTCAAACCAAACGAATGATGGGCTTGGTTGTCTACAGATCCTAGGTTGTTCCCTTGCCCTGAGTACAGAAGCTACAGTCCGTGTTGTTATCTACCACAGCAGAATGCACTGCCTGCCACAGCTACCACCTGACTGAGTAGACCTCAGAAAAGAAGCCATCTGAAACCCTTCAGGGACACTCCCTAGGCTGTTGGCCCAAGCTGAGTGTTCCTACAGTGGCATAGAATCCTGGGATAAATCCAAACAGAGAAGAGGTTGCTGACTCTATTTTCTTAAGTCCAAAAGGGAAAACTGCCAGAGGCATTCTTCGGGTTGTTTGCTTACTTGTTTTCCCAGTCCAATAAATCAACCTAAATAGCAATGTTATGCGCGATGTGAAGCCTTGGCCTAGTTTTCATCAAGACATCAGGTTTTGCTGTTATTGCTATCTGTGCCTTCTTCATCAGAGAATCTGGGAAGTTCCCCTTCGTCAAGGGAAGCACTCTCCAATCACTTCCTGGTGGGCAGGAGGCTGAGACGTAACCCTGCCACAATGCCCACAGCCTGCTTGGATTCTGGTTGTCCTGGCTGCTGCTAGGCCAAGCCAGAGGGAGCATCTGGAAACGAAGGGACTCAACTCTGTCGTCACTTGCCTCTTCTCGCCCTGACTCAGCACTGCCCAAGGAAATGAGCTCTTCTCTGCCATTTATATTACATCCATCCCCAAGCAGAGGCCCTCCAGCTAGCCATGTTCTCCTGAAAATTTCTCAGGGTTTTATTCAAAGGTAGCATGTTAACAGGAAACATGTCTTCAGGATTGGAATCCTGTCTCCGCACTGTGTAGTCAGCCTAGGCTAAGGTATGCTACAATAACGAAGAAGTCCACATGGAGTTCTTTTCCTTGTGGCCTCCATCTCAAGACCCATGGTGATCAGCGACCACTATCTGAGCAACTGAAGTTTCTGTTCACAGCATCCCATTGATATTTTATAGACTGCTGCATGAACTTTCCCTTTAGTAAGGTGAACAGATGTCTACTGGCCCCAGATGGGTTCCAACGACAGACTAAAGTAGGGATTGTCCCAAGGCCTAGCACAGTAAGCCGGTGGGTTCACTGGTGAGGAGTTACAGAAGCATAGCTAGCCCCAAGACAACTGCTCCTAGCATAGATGACAGCTGCCCACAGCTGTGTGATGGAGTCCTCCCTCCAGTTAATCTTGCATGCCTGTGTGCTCCACCTTCCAAGACCATGTGTGTCCAAGGGAGGATTGCACAGAGCTCAGAGGAAGGTAAAGAAAGAAGCTCCTGTGGGGGTCTTTGAGGGAATGCCAACAGATCTGATCCTGAGGTTCTCCTGAAAGTTGTCACAGCTGCTGTGATACAGATGGATGCAGCTTCTATGCAGAGAGGATTGTGTTCCACAGCACTGAGCATTAAAGTCATAGGGCCAAACTTCAGAGCATGGATATTTAATCCACCCTGAGAAGGGACAACTTTCTATAGTTATTTCATTATTCCATGCCCTTTGGCAAGTTAAGCTGTGAAGATCATGGTGTGGGGGTGGAGATGACAATAGAGTGATTAAATAAAAACATGAAAATTGAAACTTTTTAAAGTTTACTAAATAGATCAGGTCAGTTCTCTCCCATACTTCATCGTCAGACTTACCATTCAAAGAAAGCCTCATCCATCCCTTCAAAGGTAAGTATTTTGATACTCCAATATGCATATATACAGATGTTAATTACTTCTCTTGAGAAATACTCATATCTTAATAGTGCACTTACATGTTATATTAATCAAAAGTTTTAATTCTAGCAGTGGAAATTTCATATGCCTAAGACTGTTGATTATATGAATAATTACTTGCCAGCACCGATGACCCCTGAAGCTTTCTGCTTTGGACCATGTAACCTTTGCCTGTGGCTTCAGCCCTGAGCAAGGAGAGGACTGGTGAACCCAGACCAGACATATTATGACTCAGGACTAGAGAACTCTGAGAACAGTTGTTTGACCTTTTCCCAGGTTTCCCTGTAACCACAGGCCTGGTTTTCACCATGTTTGATCTCTAAAGTCAGTTTTATTGCTATGCTGTTCCTAGCCTTCTAGAAACCAGACTCTCTCTGTTCCTCCCAAGATTGTATCTTTTTCTTCAGTCTTTAGTGCAAATTTAAAAGGCCACAGCTCTCCTGGTGTCAAGGTATTCAACTTTCACCTCCCACGGGACCTTTCTAATAGCCCTTGTGCACCAGGCTGGATCACCACCTGTGGTCCACTAATTGCATCTTTGGCCCTAATGATGTCATGGCCCCAGATAACCAGTTTCCAGTAGTCTAGGATCAGCCACACTTCAGTTCAGCTACCAGAAGAAGAAAAGAAGGCATTTTATAAATTTGTCATAGGAACCAAAGCCAGATCTGGACCACAGAATATGAATAGTTTTTCTTGTCTTAATGCCGTAAGACATTGTCTTCAGTCATTAAGGTTAGCAGAGATGTTCTTGGGAAGTCTTAATGTTCCCTGGGTAGTGGCAGGAAAGAGGCAACAGTAAGAAGGGACAAAGTGTCCATGGCTATGATTATCAGTCAAGGGCCTGTGGTGATAACAATGAAGGTCCTGTGAACACGCTTGGTCTCAAACATTCCCACCATAAAGTGCTGATGGGACTGGAATTGTTCTGGAATTGATAACTGATATCTCTGCTTTCTATTACACCCATAATTGGGCTGTGCGTTAATCCCAGAAAAAAGTAGGAGCCAGAAAAGCCATCCTTTACCATTCCCAACCTGTACTCAGGGATTGTCTCCAGTTCAAATGGATCTAAAAGTTGAGGGCCAACAAGAAGGCTCAGCAGATGGCTCCTTTCCTATGTCAGCCAGACAACCTGAGCCTGATCCCTGGCACCCACATAAAAAGTCAGGAATGGACAGATGTAGAAACAGGAGAATTAAAGTTCCTGAACCAACTAGCCTGAGCTAGGCTATGCAGAAGAAACAAGAGACCCTGCCTCAACAAGATAGAAGGTGGGAACTACCTCCTGTAGTTGTTCTCTAACCAACACCACACATGCACACACACACACACACACACACACACACGAACACACGTATGCACACATGCTCATGTACAAAGACAGGAAATTAATTATCAAGTTGCCCTAAAAATCTAAAGGTTGGAAAGGAGAATATGCTATCCTTTGAGGCAAACAGATCCCTTTAGGGGCTTTACATCACCAGAGGAGAGAATAAGTACTTTGTTCTCAGGTGTAACAATGAGCCTCTGTAACACTCAACCCCAAAACCTATTGCCCAAACACAACAGCTTATTTTTCATATAACAGTTCAAAGCACACACTTTTGTTCAGCCCAGAGTTTCCCCTTTAAGTGCCCCAGGGATCCTGATGTTTTTGCCTTGTCTTGTTTTGTTTCATTTTGTTTTGCTTTGCATCCTGCGTTTTTTGTTGTCATTTCCCTGGCTGTCATCATCTACATGCCAGTGGAAGAAGCGTCTACATAAGACACAGATGCTTGGGCCTTCTTGAGTGCTTCAGCCTTCTAGTGTCCCGGCTCACTTCTGCTCACAATCTACTGGAGTGTAGACAAAGTACAACACATAGGGAGCTAGAATTTACAGTCTCTGATGGGGACTGCTTTCCCAGAAGTTTCTTTCTTTGTTGATGGGGAGAAGGAACACAAGTTTAGTCACTCTCTACTTAAGTACCAGACCATCCTGAGTCATAACTGAGTAACTCTAGTCAGGCTTTACTGCGCACGTTCCCAGAAAATTATGAATAGACTAGCCCATTAGAATGTGTGCCCAACTCTGGTATTAGCTTAAAGTAAACCAGATACACTAAAACTTGGATGGAATCAATTTTGTCTAGGCATATATATATATATATGTGTGTGTGTGTGTGTGTGTGTGTGTGTGTGTGTGTGTGTGTCCCTCCTTATGACACACATTGACAGGATCCACTAAGTCTTATTACTTGCCTGGGGCTAAAATTCTATCAGCAAACACTCCAGTAAAATAATCATATTTTATGTACTCTTGGATGTGTCTGCCTACCTTTCTTTGGTCTCAAAATACCTTGAGGCTGGTTTTCACTCAAAAGGATGGGTTTGTTGGTCAATCTCCCCCTGACATTGGTACATCACTTAACGCCAAGTGATAGGGAGAAGACTGTAAGAGAGTCACTTACAGAGATTGAGGTACTTACAAATGGACACTGTCACCCACGGATGCCCCCATCCTGAAGTGCATTATCTGCCTTGCTTTGGTAGTGCCTTCCACAGAGAAGCAAACTCCTTGGGGGGCCGGGGGGGGATTGACACAGGGCCATGGATGGGTAAAAAGATGCACTGGAGACCTGCATGTGCTCCTTGTCCAGATGTTTCTGAAGAAGGTTTAAGAGTGAGAAGGTGCTAAACCATGATGTCTGGTGGAAGGGATGGATGGGGAAGCCGCAACCCTCTGCCTCCCAGGCATGGACCACACCTCCATGCTCTCATTGGCATCATGTCAAAGAGTAAGAGAGCTTCTTTGTAAGGTTTCCAAAGGAGTGAGGAGCCAAGTGTGGTGAGAGTAGGGTGGGAGGGGGACTGCCAGCCATGCTGAGATAGAAGCCCAATAATCTCTTTCTGAGAGGCCCTGAGTACCCAGGTAGAAGGTTGGAGTTAGAAACAAACAACAACAAAAAAAAAAAAAAAAAAAAAAAAAAAAAAAAAAAAAAAAAAAAAAAAAAAAAAACCAGTACTCACAACGAAATTGAATGTTATATGTAGAAAATTACTCAATAATTAAGGCCATTAATATCCACAAAAATCAGCTCAAAAGAATATGGCCAGGGACACCTCCCCAGCACAGAGAAGCAGCCATTTCTGTGAGACAACATTGCCTCCATCTTTCCTTCTTACTGCTCATCAGTCCAGAATAGGGACCAGGCAAACGGGGAACAGTTAAGCTGTGAGTAACTCCCTTCCTCCACACCAGCATCCAAGGACTACGGCTCCGACCTGCACTGCAGGTCGGCAAGGAGATGAGCTTTTAATAGCCTTTGAAATTTAATGCAGCCTTAATTAGCAAAAGTGACATGAAAGTTATAGAGTCAGTTGAATACGTTGTTAAGAGACAGGAAATTGGACAGGAACTTATCAGAGCATAGCTCAAATCAGTAATTGGAAAGAATAAGATGGTTGTACTCCACTAACTTGAATCTCCATGGTACATTGTTAAGCCTATTTCTGAATCATTACCTTTTGGTAGTTTCCTGATTGAGACTAACTTTCTAATTTCAGGGGTGGAGTTACAAGCAGACTCTTTTTGCCTTTAAACATCAGGCTGGTAAGCATAGGTGAAACCTAAACAGGCTTTAATTCTGCCATGCAATGTCCCTTGTGCCCAAAAAGTCCCATAAGGTGATGAGTCTCTGAGCAGGTTTGCACACTCACAGATGGAAAGGGGACACACAGTGGTTCCAGCTGGCCCTGATTTCCTAACATGGCTGCCAGGTCCCTTCCAGAGGGTAGCAGGAGCAGTTCTAACAAGGTGCACTCCCCACACGTGAACCATAGGCTGCTCTAGGGATGCTAGGGACAACCGGAGTCCCAGCAAGAGGGGTGAGGTCACTTCCTCACTAATTGACCTCCACACTCTGCAGATGCCTAACAGTGCAGCGCAGCACACCAGGCACTCCACTTCACAGTTAGGATGCATTAGTGAGCAGACAGAAAGCTCGCCAGCTTGTGTTGTCGTAGAGCGGGACAATAAACAACGAAGGGAAACCTCTCCGTGTTAAGTGAAGTGTATGCGCAAGCTGTGTTGTTTCCTGAGAAAGAAGATTCAGGGCACAGGCTTTGAGCTGATCTGGGATGTTTGTTTCTGTGGCACAGTAAGGTAGACTTCATGTGGAGGAACGTTTCACAGGAGATGTGGTAGAGAGTTCAGAAGGGGGTCCTCTTGTCCTCTTAAGAACTTTAATGTGGATTCTGAGGGAAATGGAGGGCTGTCCCAGAATTTGAGCAGAGGAATGAGTGATCTGGGTTTCATTTAGGATTCTTTAGGGTCCTTTAAGACAGGGTGGAGTTAAGACAGCTGTAGCTGTGAAAAGTCACTAGCATGCTATATTCTTCCAAATTTTAAAGTTCTACTAAAAGGCTATAGACACAACGGTGGAAGTAGTGAGAAATCACCAGGTCATTGTTGTCATTTCTAATCTCTAATTTAAAAAAAAAAAAAAACAAACCCTAAGATTATTCTCATTATGTTGGTCACAATGGTCTTGAATTCCTGCACTGAAGCAATTTTCCTATCTCAGCCCCTGAGATCCTGGGACTACAGGCATGTTCCACCGTGCCCATGAAATTTGCATTGGTGTGTGTGTGTGTGTGTGTGTGTGTGTGTGTGTGTGTGTGTGTGCACATATTAGAGGAGGACGTGCATGCAAGTGAGTGTACCTGTGTGTGTAGGCCAGAATATGATGTTGTCTACCTCAATCATTATCCATTTTATTTTTTGATACAATGTCTCCACAGAGCTGGGAGCCCATTTCTTTGCTTAGAATAACCAGCCAACAAACCAGATGGAGCTGCTTGTACAGGCTGCTGTGCAATGGGTGGCCTTTAAAAAAATGAGGGTGTCAGGCACAGGATTCAGGTCCCCACACTTAAGCAACAAGTACTTCACCAACTGAGCCATCTTCCCAGCCCAGTCACTGCAAATCTTTAAATATAGAGCCATCATGACACTCTAGTAGACGAAGGGACAAAAATCATAAGTAACTATAAGATTTTCAACCCAAGCAACTGCAGATGGAGCTGGCATCAGTGAAAACAAGGGAGCCCAGAGAGAAGCAGTGGTAACATTAGGTCACATGAGACCAACTCAGGGTATGATGGAGAGGCTGACAGCTGACATGTAAGTCTAATGTTTAGGAGAAAGGCTTTGGCTGGTGATGTAATTTGGAGTTCGCGGTTGATGCTTTACTTAGGAGAAAATACCAGTGAGCAAAGAAGTGGAGAAACGAAGATCAAGCTAAATGTGCATTTGCAAGCAAGAGCCACTGAGCTTAATCTATTGGCTTAGGCCGGAAGCCAGCACACAGCCCGTGCCTTGGTGTTATGTCTCCTGAGAAGCATGAAATTGCCTTACTAATCCTCTCAATTGTACCAGCATTGGTTGAGGGAGTGGTCCTGGAAAAGAACAGTGGTAAGCCTCTGGGATGGGCAGGAAAGGCTCCAGGGGCCATGGAGAACTCTGAATCCAATACCCACAGACACTTGCAGTTGCCTTGGCAAGCACATAAATTCACACACCAAGGCCATGTATATGAGCAACACACACAGCTTTAGCAGCAGCATGTTGTGTATAATAGCATCATACATAAGTAGTGTTTAATCCAGTCCTACATAGACATTAAAAATGTTACCTAGGCGAAGTATGACATTCTAGCTCTATAGGTAGAAATCCACATGTCTGTCGCAATAGATGTGGAACTAGCATGCCCAATAAAGTCTAAGGATTTGTGATTTTAAATGCATTTAGTTTGCGTATATGTGTGCTTTGCCTGCTATGAGTGTTTTTATGAGCTTTCAGGAAAGGAAAAGAACTTCACTTCCTTTTGGAGAAGCCCAAAGGCACAGATGTTTATTCCTCTCTTCTTTCCCATTGGGATAGATGTCATGTGAGCAGTTTCATACAACAATGTCCAGGAGTCACTTGTCATTGTCTTAATCTTGGCATCAAGAAAACTTACAGTGAGCTCCCATCTTTCCTTATTAAAACAACTGGCGACAAGAATGATGTGCTCAGGACTGGAGAGAACTGGGCAAGTGGGTGAAAGCACCTGCCACAGAGCCTGACAGCTGAGATTGATCCCTGGAACCCACATCAGTGGAAGGACTTCTGCAAATTGACCTCTAACCTCCACACATGCCCCTCTACCATAGACACAAATGAACAAATGAATATAGAATAAGTAATAAATGATCATCAAAACATTTGTGATGTATTCTCATGCACACATATATACACACAAATACACAAACACATATACCCACATACATATAAACACATATTCACACACATACACACATATATACATACACATACATACACACATATACACACATACACATACATACACACATATACACACATACACATACATACACACATATACACACATACACATACATACACACATATACACACATATACACACATACACACCACACACACACATACACACACACACACACACACACACACCAGTTAGAAACCTTTATCAATCTCATGCAATGCCCAGAATAAACACATTCTATTCTGCACCTACTTCATAAGGTTAATACCTAAATTAGAGTACAGTCTCTTGGACCATATCAGGAATCTGAGTGAACATGGTCTTCTACTTGGCATAAATTCAAAGTAATTAGGCAAAGATTCCACATGTGTATGGTGCACACCCCACCTCATAAACACTCATACAGAGTAAGCAAATAAAACTACAGTAAAAGGGTTATTTAAAAACAAAGAAAAGTGGACACAAGATTGTGCACTTTCTACTACATCAGGCTATTTGTTATAACATGTAAAATTTCTTATATCTGTTGTGGGAAATATTAAAAAGACCATCAGGCTTCCCACGCTGCTGCCGGCAGCTCTGTGTCCCAGGGGGCTGGCCGGCCAGGCACTGGTAGGCAATGGCCAGCTTGTTCCCATTTCATGGAGACTCTCTGACTCAGAGCTCCAAAGTCTCTCCACCCAGCTCGCTAAGTTCCCACTGGCAGGTTGCTACCACACCAGCCCTACACCTCAAACCCCCCATGGCCTTTGTAGTGCACATCTGGCAAACCCACGCTTTACCACCATACCTTTCTCTCTGGAACCCAATAGAGCCATCATGTGAATGAAACACTACACAAACTTAGTTCAGAAACAATGGTAACCCAATCCCTGGGCACAACAACTTGAATCCTAATCTTGTAAGCCACATTAAATCTAAATCCTCCAGTGGAGAATCCTAGCAGATTCACCATAAGCCATGAGACACTAGTAGCTACATCTTGACCTCATGCTATCCCCATCCCGAAGGGACCTCTCTCTCTCCTGCTTCCTCTCTTCCCCTCTCCAACCCAGAAGTCTCTCCTACTCACCCAGTGATTGGCTCCTTTATTCATTAGGGAATGGTTTACAAGAAATCACCTTAGTATGTGGAAACTCATTCCTAGTCTGCAGCCCATCCCAGGAGAGCAGAATTAACATTAAAATATAAACAGCCCCAGGCCCATCCACAACATATATCTGTTATATTATTTATTTATTTTAATTATTAATTTAAATTTATTTAAACTTTTTATCTGTTATATTTCAACATAACTCCAAATTGACAATTTTGCTAAATTCAACTATGTTATACAAAATACATTCTTTCATTATTAAGATATCAAAGACAAAACCCAGCAACTTGGCAAATGTGTGAGAGAAGATGTTTACAGTGTCCATAACTGATAATAGATTAATAACTGACTATACAGAGAATCTCACAATACATAGAAATGTCAGCAGAAAAACAATAGAATGATTAGATGTTGATACTAATTCACCAGGAAGTAAACACAAGTAGTCAATAATCACATAAAAATATCCCAACCTCATCAGTAGTAAAAGAAATGCATGTAAAACAATAAAAATTCAGCGGACAGCAGTCAATGCAAAGACACACATGATCAATGAGCTGAGTCGAAGAGAGTTCTGCTCCAAAGAAGACATCTTTACCAATCCCTCCCTTCCTGCCCCAGCCAGAGCTCAGAGAGCAAGGAGAAGCAGACAGCGTGGAGGAATCAGAGACTGTAGAGGCGCAGTGTGAAACACTCTCTTACAAACAGGGCAGAGCTGTCTGTGACCCTCACAACAACTGTAGTTACCTGCCCAAGATCTACATGACACCTAGCCGCAAAAGTCTAGCCAGCACTCACCTGGCCCTACCCTTATTGAGAAGTTATTGGCGGTTGGTAGCCACAGAGGGAAGAAGAATCACTTTTCTTTGCAGTTGCACCCACTAATAGGCTTTCCATGCCCCAGTGGATGGCCCCACACCCATGCACATCTGGGTAGCACCATTTGGACTTCTTCAGTTATAAAGCAAAAGAGAAGGGAAAAAGCAGAAGATCTGAAGCTTGGAGGGCATGTTGGGGAGAGGAACTGGGGCGGCAGGAAAGGGAGGGCGTGGTCATATTTCATTGGATACATGTTGAAATCCTCAAAGTGTAAAAACAACATAATTTTAAAACACAATAAGATATATCACTTAACCTATATCCTAAAGAATAGAAAAGTAGACAGAGTAAGTTGCTGATGAAGATATGTAGACACAGAAACTGTCTCATGCCACTGGTGGAAATGGATAGCAGCATAGATATCTGGAAAAGCAATCACTCTACCGGAGTCGGTGATGCCCAAGGACTCTACAGTTCATTCTGGATATAAATCCACAGTGACTCAAGGAGAGATGTAAATGAGCAGAGCTAGACTGTGCCTTGAAAGACTGAAGAATTCACCACCAGGACACTTCATAAACAAAATGAAGTGTACACACAAGGAAGAATGCCTATAGCTGTTTAGAGCTGCATGCTGCATTGAAAATTAGGCTCAAATAATTCTCAGCTTCAGAATAAGAAACAGTGAAATTTCTGACCAAATGTTCTTTCTTTGCACATAAGGCACATACTCAATAATATTATGTATTCTCATTGTATGGATTTGTAGCCATCTTTTATGTTGCTATGATAAAATACCATAACCAAAACCAGCTTAAGAAAGAGAGTCTACTCTAGCTTGTAGTTTCAGAAGGACAGAACCCATCGTGTCATGGGAGACACAGCATGGTAGCAGGAACAATGCCTTACATCCCATATAGAGAGAAAAGACAAGAGAGAAGGGGTATGGGAGAGAGGAGAAAGACTACAAGGAGACAAAGAGACAGAGCAGGAAGGAGAGGCTAGAAGTCCTCAAAACCTGTACCCAAAACAGACTTCCTCTAAGAAGGTTCCACCTTTTAAAGGGTTTCTAACATCCCCAAACATCTCTAGCAACCAGAGACCAAGTGTTCAGACATGTGAGCCTGTGGGAGACATTTCTCTTTCAAACCACCAGAATCTCTTAGCCACTTTTCTCTTTGCTGTGGTCAAACATGGAACAAACACAGCGTAAGCCAAAAGGGCTTATTTTGGCTTACAGTTTAAAAGTTCAGTCCTTCGTGATGAGGAAAGGATCGTGACAGAGGCGTAGTGTCATTGGTCACTTGTGGATGCAGTCGGGAAGCAGAGAGAACTGAATGTCCAGCAGAGCTCCCTGTCTTCATGTTTCTCTGTCTGGTAAGTACGTCCATGGGACGGTGCCACTCACCTTCACTGAAGGTGGGTCTTCCCCGATAAGGTAAGACTTTCTTTAAAACATCTTATAAATACACCAAGAGATGTGTTCTTGTGGTGATTCTAACCCCTAACAAGTTGATAGTCAAGACTGGCCATCACAACAGACATATGGTATGTACATGAACAGTGATGTGAAATACTACACAAGTGAAACCCAGTGCCTCTGAGTGAAGGAGCAGCAGAAGGGAGAACGCAATCATAGATTATAAGGAAAGGTGTGGGGGTCCTGGAGCAGGGGTGATAGGGAGCCTTGAGGGGATCAAGCGTGACAAATCCAGTTAGGCACCTCAACCTCAGAGTACACAAGAGGGGAGGGAATTGAGACCTGTGAATCCCATTTCTAGACCGGTCTGGATCAGGAGCAAGCACTAAGTTCCGGAAGGCTGGTGGCTCCTGATGGAGGCTCCACCGCATACCAGACAGCCATTTTGTTTCTCCCCAAGAATAAAAGAAACAAACTGTGACTCCTACCAGGGGTTTCTGCTTGTGTCCACACATCCATTCCTAAGGGGATCATATTTAAACTGAATATTTAAGCTTATGGCTATCACTGAGGAGGGGACAGGGGAAGGGGACACGTATTACCAGGAGCAGAAGGGGACTGCTGCCTGCGGAAGGGAATCAGAGAGAGTAGCATGGACTGAATGCGGGAATGGAAACGATATGGGGACAGCTGAGTCTGGCGCTTAGGAGATGTGCACCTTCCTTTTGTATTTACTGTGCACTGGGTTCAATCCCCCAGTACTGCCCTAGCCCAAAATTACGAAGTATAATACACACATGTGTGAAGATACCATGATAAAAACAATTACTTTACGTAATGACCTAATGCAAAACAATTTTTAATTATCTTAAAAACTACTAACCAAATTTAAGGCAATTTAAAAATGTGTTTATAAAACTAACACTGGTGAAGTTTACATATTTGTTTCACTGATCGCCATGTGTATTTACTACAATTCTGCAGGGAAGCTTCTTATTCCATTTTACAGATGAGTATGGTGATGCTGAGACCATGTACTGATATCCCTATAATGAAAATACAGATTTATTGTCTAAAGAACTGAGGTTTTCGGACTCTGAAACTGAGGTCCAAATCCACCCAGTTTTCACTATCCTGTGTCACTATTACACTGTCTTAGGGGAAGGGACAGAACAAATAGAAGCCACATGGAGCAGAAAAAGTCTTGACCCCAGGCAGCCAGGAAAGGGAAAGCAGCCCAGGCTTAAACCGTATTTTTAAAGTGTGTTCCCAGAATCGCCGCGGGTTTGGAGATGATCTTGGACACGACTCTGACAGTAGCTTCTGGAAAGTGGGACCAGGAGCAGCTGCTGCACCCCGGGTTTCCAGGCACCCACCCCCACATGCCTACGCCTACCCATGGCATCTGCTCCATCAGGACACGAGGGCCGAGAGCATCTGCATCCCTGCTGCTGCTCCCACACCAAGGCCGAGCCTTCCCTGGAGCCTGTCAATCAAAAGGAAAGTGGCCACGAAGGACCGGTGTGCTGCCTCTTTGTGCTGACAGCTCACCAACACTTCAATCTCGATTAGTCAACATACAGGCTTCCCACTCCTTTCCGGCCCACTCTCCAGATGAATGCCTTCACGCCACACCCAATGTTAGGAACTGGTATTGATTATAAGAGCTATTCCTCTGCATGTCCCCTAAACATATTTCAGCATCAAGAATGGAGACCCCTTTATGTGTGTGTAGGTGGAGTATTGTTCTAAAATATATACTCCATGTAAAGAAAACACAAGGGTTGTCTGTGTTATTGCTTCATAATTTGTGCCTAATTGGACAACCCCTGAAATATTTCCAGGTCGATTTGTGAAATAAAAAACGTAAACACTCACATACACGCACATACACTTTAATATGAGTGTATATTAAAAGAACTGTTTTATTTTATAATCACACCTCGATACTCCACGCCATAATGATGTACTTTTTCTTGCAAATTTTTGTGCTGAACTAGGAAATGATTCAGAACACACGGTGGCAGAGTTAAAAGCAACACGGAGGAGAAATTACTCCACTTTCCTTTTCTCTTTGTAAACTCACAATCTGGCTTGTGTGCTCTGACTTTTCAACTGTTCATCTGTGAGCAAAGCGCATGGCACTTTCTCGGAGGGCATTTCGTTAAAATTCTTCATCAGAAGAGAGTAACTTGTTGCAGGGTTAGAATTCTGAAGCTTGCTGGATCCATGCACTGAGTGGTCATAACTTGTCATAGAGATATCAACTTTAGTAGCCATTTATTCTGTGTTGATGACGAGAGGTGACTGTGCCCTGCTGTCAGTAAATTAAGAGTTAAGCTTAACTATTTTTCTCACATAAAATATTTTTATGTGGCTCCATTTAGCAAGTCCAGGCCTAGAATGACAAGCTCAGTCACAAAGGTCCAGGTTCTGCCTATCTTTCTGGTCTACTAGCATTGAACCATGGCCCCATATGTGATGACAACATCTCCTCTAAAACAGATGACAACTCCAGTGAGCGCTTCTAAATTCAAAATAGGAAATAAACTTGAAAAAGAAAAGAACTCGCAAATCTCTGAATTCACCCGTGGAGGAAATTTTTACCCAAAGCGCCAAAGGCAACACAGACTAAGGAATGGGAATTTTTTAATAGTGTTTTCCAACCAAGAGTTTTTTAAAAAATTAAGAGGTGTTGCTATTGAGGAAAGAAAAATGGATATCAAAGTCTATTACTCTTAGAATTTCTCTGTTTTATAAGGACGTTAAAGGTTACATGCTTTGCTAGCAGGCCTGCCTTACACAGCCAGGAAGGACAGGTCCCAGGTGTGTCTTAGGCAGCTATTCCGTTTTCTCTTCTGTCCTAGCAGAGTTTAAACTTCTTGAGGTGTTCATTCACTCTCCACAGAATCCTTGTCTTGACAGAAGCCATCTGCATATCTAGCCCCCAGAAAGCTTGCTTTGCTTAATAGTTAATTATAGGAGAGGAATGCCAATAAATGTACTTAAAGCAGACCTGTTTGCATTCCAGTTATCAACATTCACAATTATCTACACAGTATAATGTAATGTATTTGGACTAATGATACCACAGAGAAGTAATTTCCACTGTTTAGAAATGTAAGTAGACATCTTTAGATTTCAATTCTTTTGCATAATAACTATGATTTCTATTGGGTCCAAAGTCTACTTGGAGCCCCTAATTGGGATAAGATTTTTATATAATTTCCATGGAAAGAAAGAAAGTTCTGAAGTTCAACCTCTAGAAATGCCAGCTAATAGGTTTGGCAAGATGAAAACACTTGCCAACCAACCCTGGGGAGCAGAGTCCAACCTCTAAACCCACAATGAAAGGAGAAAGCAAGACCTTGAAGCTGCCTCCTGACCTCCACACATGCATGGGGACACACACACACACACACACTCACACACACACACACTCACACACACACACACACACACACACACACACACACACGGTATTAGCTAGGTTTTTATTGCTGTGATAAACACCATGAATATAAGCAGCTTAGGGAGGATCGGGCTTATTTCTCTTATGCTCCATCACTGAGAGATGTCAGGGCAGGAACCCAAGCAGGCCAGGAACCTGGAGGCAGGAACTGACATAAAAGCTGTGGAGAAGTGCTACTTACTGGCTTATCCTCCACGGACTACTGTTTGCTTGTTTGAACCATCTAGGACCAAGGGCCCAGGGATGGCATCACCAACAATTTCTCACACAAATCATCAATCAGGAAAATGTCCTACAGACTTGTCTAGAGGTAACCTGACGGAGACATTTTTTTCAATTTGTGCCCTTCCCTCAGCCTTGAGTAAGCTAAACAGACCCACAATGGTTTTACAACCTAGCTGGAGTCTCTGGCCTCACCACATTTGCAGTTTCCTGCAGGAGTAAACGGCCCTCTCTTTGCAATGTAATTCAGCTGAAACAAAGGATGGGGTCTGTGGGTTTTTCCTATATAAGCCCAGTGATGAAAATTAAACTTTGAGCCTTGATCTTGGCTCCATCCTTCTCTCATACTCTGTTCCTTTTTCATTTCAAACCCCCCCCCTTTCAGGTATATCCAGTTAATCCATGGCTCTGGACAGCTACATCAATTGAGAGTCTATAGTCCCAAATGGTTTATTTCAAGTTAACATAAAACTAACTGACACATACCCACACATATAGTCCACACTCATACCCAATAAGGAGGAGGAGGAGGAGGAGGAGGAGGAGGAGGAGGAGGAGGAGGAGGAGGAGGAGGAGGAAAAGAAGGAAAAAAAAGAAGAAAAAATGAAATAAATGCGTCATGACAAAATAATTTTGCCATAAAATTCAACTTGAACAAGATCACTTACCATTGAGCAACTACTCAGTGTGTCTGATGACTCAGAGGTGCTGGCTATATATAGCCAGGGTCATTGTTACAGATAGCAACAATGGCCTATTTGTTCATGAATACATGAGTTAGTAAAGCACAGCTTTTAAAGACCAAAATTGATTCTCTACATTTCTGAGAATCATTCAATTCTATTCACTTTTCAAAATGGAGGCTAGTTACACTTTTTAACACCAAATAATTTTTCTATAAATGATGCATTGGTATATCAGTCAGGGTTCTCTACAGTCACAGAGCTTATTGAATGTTTTCTATATTGAGGGATTTTATTGTGATGACTTATAGTCTGTAGTCCAACTAACTCAACAATGGTCAGCTGTGAATGGGAAATCCAAGAATCTTGTAGTTTCTCAGTCCCACAAGGCTAGTTGTTTCATCTGGTCTTCTATAGAAGTAGGTTCCAACAGATGTGCTGGCAAGGAAATATAAGCAGGCAAAGAAGAGGGTTCTACATCTTCATCTGAAGGCTACTAGAATACTGGCTTCCAGGCAGCTAGGATGAGAGCCTTAAAGCCCATACACACACCTACTCCAACAGGGCCACACCTTCTAATAGTGCCACTCCCTGGGCTGAGCATATGCAAACCATCACAATTAATAATTAAACAAATGACTACTTGATTGTAATTTATAGGTAAATCGTCATTGTAATAGAGAAATCAGGTTGACAACATAGAATTGAACCTACAAAGATACTTTAAGAGGTTGAGAAATTACTGCATGGGTAATACTGTCTGTATATCATCTTCCCTGGGATTATACATTAATCATTATACAGGCCAGGATGATAGCTTAATTGGTAAAATGTTTGCCTTGCAAACACATGGACCCCAGTTCAATCCCTAACTCACACACACACACACACATGGCCTGGCGGCTCATACTTATAATAGCAGTGCCAAGGCTGGACAGAAGAATCCCTGTAGCTTCATGACCAGCTAGCCTAGATGAACAGGTGAATTCCAGACCCTAGCCTAGGTCAAAAAGCATTATGGGTAACATCTGAGCAGAGACGCCCAAAGTTGACTTAAAAGTAAAGTGTACACACAGGAGCACACATACATACATACCTTCACACACTCTTACACTCCCACATACTTTCATGCACACACACTGACACACACTCCATGCATATACTCACATATCCACTTTAACCCACATATAGACACTCTTGTACATGCACACACACAAACATACACACATAAGCATGTGCACACATACACCAAAAACTGTTTATAGATTTCTGAGGCTTAGAAAGTTTGAGTGATGATCCTCTCCCGTTGCTGTGGGCTTGAACTATAAACCGAGTAGTCATTGCAGGCAGCTGGGGAGTTAGACTGTGTCTGGCATGACTGGACTCTGCTGTGTAAGAGACCAACTTACACAACCATCCCCCAGCCTGGTGAGCTCAGCACTACCATCTCTTGTGTCACGTGAGAACCCTGAAGATCAAAGAGGTCAACAGTTGCCTCAAGGTTACATGGCAAATCCATGAGGCTCCAGGCACACAGCCCTGCTTCTCGCCTCTGGACATATAAGGATAACCAGTGCAGGGCTTTATGCTGCAGAACACAGTTTCTCCTCACATAACGGTGTCCAGGGATACAGATTTTTTTTCTAAAAATAACTCCTCCGATGGCAGAGGCATCCATCTGGATATTCTCCAGCTATTCCAAAGTCATTCTTCTCTGTGCTCAGCACCATGGATCTAAAAGCCCCTGTGCTACATTTTTTTTTTCTGCAACTAGATTTTGAGAATAGAACTCTCAAAAGCAAAGCTGCTCTTCTAGATAATTATTCTGAAATTTCTAATTTTTTTCTACTAAATGACGCAGAAGATGAAAACACGGTAATCTCTTAAATTTGCATTGTCAACACAAAAGTCCTATTTATGTGTGATTCTTTCTTTGACCGTAATAATTTTGTGAAGAGGGTAGAGAAGAAACTACTTCCCTTTCAGTGACAGAAAGGATCTGCTTCTCTTTCCCAGTCAGTGGCAGACACTGAGTTTCACATGTAGGGCTGAAGAACACATGGTCATACAGAGATAGGATACAGGAGAGCCAGGATTCAAACACCAAATCCCAGGGTGGCAAGATGGCTCAGTGGGTAAAGGCGTTTGCCACAAAACTTGGCAACCTGAGTCCAATCCCATGAGCCACGTAAAGGTAGAAGGAGAGAACTGACTCCACAAGATTTTCCCCTGGCCTCTACACATGTGTTGCCACACACACATGCCCAAACACATCACAATAATAATAAAATAAGATGCACTCTAAATTCAGCTTTCTTTCTGTTGTTTGCCAGCCTCCTCCTGATCACAGCCACATCTACCTGCAATTCTCTGTAGAATGAGGATGGAAAAGATTTCCTGGAAGAGGAGGGAAAGAAACAGAGACAGAGGAGAGACTCCACAGCACAAGCCTGCCCTGGTTGCTTTGTTCCAGGCTGCCTGCCTCATAGCCCACTCCCCTTCCTCAGAAGCCCCCTTATCACTCAGTCCCTTTTAATCTACCTGGGGGAATGCTAACTTTAAATACAGTTGCAAAGGTAGATTACGAATTAACATAAGGCAAACATCTGCTGAGAGCTTTTGCTCAGGACAATGGCTAGGAGCAAATCAGGCTAATGAGACAGTAAAAACTATTGCTGGGGCTCACAGGAAAGGAGAGCTGCCTCTCAGACAGCAGATGATCCGGCTGAGTCCTACGTCCACTGAAGCCATTCTGATGCCACGAAAAGTGGCTTTTTGATTGTGTATCAAGCTACTAAGTCAAATCCCGAACCTCACCCTACACTTGTACAATATATGAATGGATAGGCATACACATCTGGCAGCACACATCTGGTGACCAAGGGACAACCTCAGGTGTCTGCTCTCACCTCCTACTTTGCTTAAGCCAAAGTCTCTTTGTTGTTCTCTTCTACATACATCAGGATGGCTGACCAATTAGCTTCAAGAGTTTCTCTTGTCTCTACCTCCCATCGCCCTAGAGAAACAACAGATTGCAGTTGTGTACACAGCACCACACGCACCTTTGGTTTGGACATTGGGTATTCTAACTTAGGTCTTTACACTTGCACAACAAATGCTTTGCCCACTGAACCATTCTTCCTAACCTTGTTTGTTCCTGGCTTTTAACAGAACCTAAAGAAGTTGTGTTTTAAAAGCCATTCCATATTTTCTATTTTTAAACCAGTTTGATGATTTTTCCCTTTACTTGAAAGCAAATGCAAATTCCCCGATATAGGCAAGCATCTGTTTATACAACGGGGATCAGACTTGATTACTCAAAGCTTAGTGGAGGCTCTGGCTAGACCATCACAATGTCACTGCTCTTGAATACACACTGTGGGTTGAGCCATTCCCTTCTGCCATTTTTATGCTGGCTGCTTGGAATAACTTAATAGTTTTCCTCCTCTGAGCAGCCCTTTCCTCTATGAATGCCTGTGACAGCAATGCAAAACATGTCACGCAGGCACACTCGATTAGCACACTTAGCATTTTCACTGTGAGTTTCAGCTCAGCAAGGTGACTGACAGGTAGAGCCAAGGGGGACTGGAAATCAAGTATGATATTTTGACAACTAATGACAGGAAGAGTGATGTATGGTACCTGAGGTCATTGTGTGAGTTGCTCTAGTAAGAGCTAATGACATGTTGTGTGTCAGAGAAGCACTACAAAGATACAGGATGATGTGTGTGTGTGTGTGTGTGTGTGTGTGTGTGTGTGTGTAATGGCACAGGATGGTACATTTTTCTTTGTATGTATATGCATACACACACACACATATGCTCATAAAGGTGAGAGGAAGCCACTGGATCCCCTGCACCTGGAGTTGCATGAAATATGGGCTGCCTGTCTTGGGTACTTGGAACTGCACTCTGGTCTTCTGCAAGAGCAAGTGCTCTTAACCACCAAGCCAAGGCACTTTTCTAAACCCTATGTGGTTGATTTGTTTGTTTGTTTGTTTGTTTGCTTGTTTTTGAAACTGGGTCCCACATAGCCCAAGCAAGTGGGCCTTAAACTTGGTATATTGACAAGGAAGACACTAAATACATAAACAGTTGATTCTCCTGCCTCTGCCTCCGGGGTCCTAAGATTACAGGTGTGCATCACCAAGCCCTGGCCAGAATAGTACCATTAAGGAGACATTTATTTGCTATTGCTGTCCACATGAAAGATCAAAGGGCAGGTCACCGACATATGTCTGTTGCCCTTTTTTTCAAATAACTTCAATAGATTCCATTAAGAATATCCACATAAGACTATGGTTATTACCTGAAGTGACTCAGGAACTGGATCACTAAGGACTATTCTCTTGTCTAGTGATCTCATAATATAGGGTTCTATGTTCTGCAACATTTTCCAAGTTCTCTATGTCTCACCTGCCTAGAATCTATTTCTCTTTTCTGGAAAGACAGTATTCTAAACCCCACTCTGAGTCTGCATGAAGTACATGGTTCTAACCTCATACATGGGAGCTGTAGTGTCCTAGGACACACAGCTGTCATCACAGTCCACCTCCCTGAATTTAGGGATTGATTGAGAAATGAAACATTGGCACCAGTCAGTGTGTGTCATCATGAGTATTCACATGTCATCATGGGCATTCACATGTCATCATGGGCATTCATATGTCATCATGGGCATTCACGTGGTAACTGCTGAAAAATGTTTACTTCTATCAGATTTGCTGATTTATGTCTGTCAGCCAGTCTGTTTGTTTCTCTCTCAGTGTGTGTGTGTGTGTGTGTGTGTGTGTGTGTGTGCACATGTGTGTTGTGATTTCAGAGTCATTGATTAATCTTTACCACCCTCAAGGACATCTTGGTTGAGGTGAACCTATCTGAGAAAAAATAATCAGAGCTAAGGAACGGAGAAGAGCATTTCACAATGCTCTTGGAATCCTAGACCCAGCTGGGCCTGAGGTCCATGGATTTTCAATTGTATATACATTTCACTTTTTAAAAAAAAGTAATCATGGGGAAGACTTAAGAAACATCACAGGCATACTGCCTTACTCCCCACTCAGTTACAGTGGGACTGGAAAACACTTACACACCTATTGCTTTTCTCAGAGCCTTTTTTTTTCTTTTATCCCAGGGCTAAGCTGTCATTATAAATTTAAGTAAGCCAGGCATGAACAGGAAGTGTGATCCACTCACAGCATCCTAGAGAGATGGAAATCAAGGTGAGAAAGTGGAGCTCTGCTGTCTGGTGAGTACAGAGCTTCACTTGGGATAGAGTGGAGGTGGTAAGGGTCCCTCTGCGCACCTAGCAGTAGTATATAAGAAAAAAATCACTAACGTGAATGTACTGAAGCTGTAAGCGTGAAAACACTTAAAATGGTAAACTTGGTTCTGCATATTTCCAAACTATTTTGAAATTCTTCTGGACTTCTTTATCAGGTTGAATTTGCATGTAAAATGGTTCCTTTATTTGTATTTTCTCTGGTTTGTTTAATGAGTGACTAGTTAAGGAAAGATTCTAACTCAGCCCCAACTACACCAGAAGAGTCTGTCAGGCCACACAGTCCATAGCCCACGTCATGGGCTATTTGGTTGTCAATCCTCAGATACACAATATGTACAAATCAGGATTTCTTTATCAGAGAATTCACTAACCAGCTATGAGGGCAAAGAACTAATTCTCCAAATATTCAGGGTTAGTCCCTTGACTAGACACCTGCCCTCTCCAAGCCAGAGGTCACATTATCTCCTAAGATGGTCACACACTCTCTTCTTGTTCTCACTCACTCTGACCCCCTTTTATTTAAGTCTTGAGTCTTCCTAAGCCAGTTGTAATCCTGGGTGAGATGGGCCAGGTTTCATGCAGAGTTCATTTAGTAAAGATGTTTAGTAAAATGTTGAGGCCTTGTCCAGTATGGAAAGTCCCTGCTTGTTAAATCAGCCATCGTCAGCATCTGTTCTGGATAAAACAATTCTTGTCTTCAAGCTATTGTGATATGGGATAAAGTTTGCCTGGTTTCTCACGATAGCTTAAAGTGTGTCTTCTGACAATATATTAATTGGCACCATGTTTGCAACACAGATCATAAAGAAAAGAACAGCAGCTGATTCAGGGGCTGGGCAAGCAGTCGCAGACACTGTCATCATCATCTTTGTCATCATGTCATCGCATCAAAAGGTTGAGATCCCAGAGAACACGTACAGAGACACAAGACCAGACAGACCCCATAGATGATGTAAGTCATGTAATGGCTTCTCAGGAGAAGGAAGAGAAATGCATATCCTCTATTTGCTCACTACTTGAAGATATAATGAAACTTCTTTTGACCACTGGTACATAAATGTAGATCAAGACATGAAAAGCAGTCAATGATTTGTGTTTTTCTGTGTGAATGATTCCAAGTGTGGTTGTGGGGTTAAACCTAGAAAGCAATGAGCTGTCATGGGGGCTGATCCAAGAGGCCATATCACCCTTCAAGTCTTGAATTTTGCTAAAACCTTTATCAGGCTAAATGGGGAAGATGTCCCAGATAGCAATGAACACACAGCTAAGGGCGCAGAGTATTAGATCATCCTAGAGACATACTGATTATTGAATTCTCCAGCCTAGCAAGTTAGCTCTTGCCTTCAGTCATCTTAGGGGATTTTTCTTTTCTAGCACCTGAAATGATAAGACTTGATCACAAGAAAAATTAAACACTGCCACTCTTTTCCACATAGAGGGTCCCAAGGCAGACAAGCTTCATTCTCTCACTCCCTGGGAAGTAGGACGCCATCTTGTGGGATGTCTTGAGCCCCTCCCAGCTGGGGCCTGGAAGAAATAAAGACAGGAATTTCATCTCTATTTCTAAATTGTCTCTGCTTCCATCTAATGTCCTGGGATACTTTACACAGCCTTCGGCCTTCTTAAGAGCTTTAAGGAATGAGTAAATGGAAGAAAATATTCTCATTTTCTAAAAGTCACTGAATTAAATAGGAGGCAACTTCTTCACAGCAGGTGACTACCTATCTAAAAGGCTGACAATAAAACAATCTCTTTCATGTGATAGACGTCTGCTGATAGACGTGGGTGATTTACCTGCCTGTCTCCTGAAGGGAATCTGCAGTGGACATAACTGATCTACTACCTCTGTAATCCATTATCTACACCCTGGCAGTAGCAAGTGCTGATGGACCTAGAGCAGGCTGGAAATCGCATCCAAATGCCATCCCCCCCTCCAATCCCTTTCTGTGCTTATTGCCACTGGGAACAGGTCCATCCTCCCATTGGGAGGGTCATGGCTGCTTCTGTGACAGTGTGACTACGACTTCTTTCATGCAAAGGTGACTGAAGGGCTGTTATCCATTCCATGGTCATTCTTTCTTGCCTAGGGTTAAGGAAGGCCATGGACTCTTACAAATGGCTGTAAAATGAAGCCCAATACTATCTGGAGTTCAGTAGCTTTTCTGAGGGGCCTCTTATTCAGCATGAGCTCTTAGACCTCTTGCAGAGGTATACTCTAGCCTGCCCTAAGAAAACCATACAACCTGGCTTGTAGGCTTTTGTCTATAGAAGAGTCCTTAGAAGAGACTTGTTCCTGCTTCCTACTTTTTATGAAAAACAAATGAAGGCCCAGAACAGGAAGCACCACGGCTGAGCTCACACAGCAGACGAAGGCTAAAACTCTTCAATCCTCTTCATGTCCATCTTCTTATGAATCACACCAAACAAAATCATCAGTACAGAACATCATTTTCCCAGTACTTTGTGTCTATTGCTCTCACTCTTCACAACTCCATAATTGAGCATTGTCACTCCGTGGGGGGTTGAATGATGAATGAGAATGGATGCCCCCCCCAGCTCATGCATTTGAATTACTTGGTCCCCAGTTGGAAGAACTATTTGGGAAGGATTAAGATGTGCAACCTTGTTGAAGGGAGTGTGTCACTGAGGATGGGCTTCAAGGTTTTAAAAACCCATGTCACCACTAGCTCTCTCTCTCCCTCTCTCTCTCTCTCTCTCTCTCTCTCCCCTTGTGAATCAGATGGAAGCTCTCCGCATCATGCCCGCCTACCTGCTGTCATGTTCTCTGTCATAACTGTCACAAGTTCTAATCCTCTGGGACCATGAGCTTAGAATTTGAATAGGTATAGCCCTCATAGACTTGTGTTTGGATGCTTGGCCCACAGAGAGTGTCACTATTAGGAGGTGTGACTTTCTTAGAGTGGGTGTGGCTTAGTTGGAGAAAATGTGTTCCTGTGGAGCTGGTCTTTGGGGTTATATATGCTCAAGCTACGCCCAGTCTCCCAGTCTCTCCTTCTGCTCCCTGGGGATCACTATGTAGAACTCTTGGCTCCTCCAGCACCAATTCATTCTGCTCCACGTCATGCTTCCCACCATGATAATAGACTGAACCTCTGAAACTGTAAGCCAGCCCCAATTAAATACCTTCCTTTGTACGAATAGCAGTCTCTTCATAGCAATAAAACCCTAACTGTGACAGTTGCCTTGGTCATGGTTCTTTGTCACAGCAATAGAAAAGTAACTCAGACACCCTCTTTCACAGAGTAAAAGTGCCAAGACTCAGAAAATGTGAACAGTTTTCCAAGAAGCTCATTACTAACACAGAGGTTCATTGGGATACAGACCCAGCTAGTTCTTTGACTCTGGAATTCATACTCTTACAAGTACACAGAATAATTTGAAAGTCCACCATGCTCAAGCTCCAGAGAAATATACTCCCAACATCCACACAAGCCTTCCCTAGCATAGCCTCCACCATTAGACCAGCCTCCACCACTAGACATGGGAGAAACTCCCAAGCATCCCCTGCCTTCTATACTTTTCAGAATATTTTGCAAAGTTCTTCCTACTGTTGATAGAGGCATTTCATTATGAGCTTAGAAATCATGTTTTATCATATCATTAGACTGCTTATTTCAATCATATATTTTGGGGCAGGGCACAGTATCCTACAGACAGATGTGTTTTCTTTTTATCATGTGACTTTTCTAGTGGATACATAAACTAATGTTTATATCTCCCAGATAGGGCACTGATAACAGACCAAAGAAAAATGTCCATACAAATCTATTTTAGCAAATTTATTGGGGTTACTTACAAGGGGATGTGTGAGGGGTTGACAAGAACTTGGATAACACAGGTAACAGCAACATCAAAAGTTCACATCAGTATTAGTGACCATTCCTGAAGACTGCCACCTCAGCACTCCATGTATGACTGATAGGTAATTTGATACATCTTCCCCCTAGAATGCAACACACACACACACACACAAATAACTGTTACTGTGAATAAAATTGGGTAGGGAACTTGTGAATTCTATGAATGTCACTCTTGTGAGACTTGAAAGTTTTGCTCACTTCCTAAGTCTTGTGTGTGTTCCTCCCTCCAGTAGGAAGTGTTTCAATTGGGAAAACCCTAAACAACACATGTGGGCAAGAGAGCTGGGGGAGAGGGAGGGGAGAGGGCTAGCCTGTGGATGGTGGACTTGGGAAGAACCTTGGTTTCCCATGAAGACTGTGATAATTCCATGGAGATGCCACTATGGAATCTTAACACCGATTTCTCTCAAGCATATTTGTCATTACAGACTTAGGGCAATAAAAGTAATTCTCAGGAATTCCAGGAAGTGTGACAATTGGTTCTTGCAAGACTCTTACACTATCCTTCCTCTTTGCAAGTGTCTTTCTTAGATTTCCTGGGAGATACTCGACTTACAGCCTTGACTGCGATGAGTTTTATGTCTTTTGAGCCTCTGTTTTACATGTTTTACATTTACACAATAAAGACAACCTGACAAGATTATTATGAGGACAAACCCATGTAGATGTTCTTATTCAAGGCCAGATGCTTAGTAAATGTGGAGGAAAGACAACTTCTTTCCCCTACCACCTTTTCTTCCTTCCCTTCTTTTTCTCTTTCTCAGTCACCCAATTCCTTTGTCCTGGCTCACTTACCTGTTGTACTTTCCCTGCTCTCCTCAGATTTTCCTATCACTTTATATTCTCTGTGCATTCATACTGACTTTACCCGGCCTTTGCTAAAAGGGACCCAAGAGGAAGGTAGACTAATGATGGATTTATTGGCTAGAGATTATAAGAACCAAGATAAAATGAGGTACAATAATGAAAGTTTGTTATCTACAGAAAACCTGTATGTATGGTAGACACCGTTCCCTGTGGCTGACTCTGGTCTCACCACAGGAAGTAGGAGCATCATTCTTCTCCACTTCCTGTACTGAGGTTGCAGTGGAGGAGAGCTGGGTGAGCAGCCTGGCCAGTGAGGGGTGGGCAATAGACATGGGGTAGGTGGTGCTAAACTTTTGAGTTGCTGCTGCAGGGTGTGCCAGACCTAGTCTTCCTCAACACAGTGAAACATGAAGTATGGTGTGAAAGCAGGGCATCAGGAAACAGGAGTGAGCATGAGGAGCAGAGCCACTGGGGGCCCAAGAACATGGAGATGCTTATGCTATGGGAAGCTACCTGGACTTTGAGTGTCCCGTATCAAAAATCTCCTATGGAACACCACAGTCTAAACCTTGGCTTTCATTTTGAAGATTAGTAAATATCCAGTCCAATTGATATCAGGATTATTGATTTACTTTGTTTAAAACTGTGTGTCTGGGAAGAGTTGTGTTGTATATGTCTATTATTCATGTCTATTGTAGCATGGGTGTGTGCTTGCAGGCAAGTATACAAGTGGAAACACCAGAAATCAACACCAGGTAGCTTTCCTAGATGGCTCTTGTTGTTGTTGTTGTTGTTGTGTTTTTCATTTTTTGTTTTTTTGTGGGTTTTTTTGTTTGGTTTTGTTGTTGTTGTTGCTTTTCACAGTATTCCTCACTGAATCTGAAACTTTTTGGCCCACTGCTCACTTAGTTGCCGGGTGTGTGTGAACTGCCCCTTTCCAATACTGCAGCTACAGTACACACATGTCATCCCACAGGTGCTAGAGATCTATACACAGGTCTTCGCAGCTGTGTAGCAGGCTCAAGTTGAGCGGAGCTCTCTCTCTCCAGCCCCTGGTTATTTCTTTAGCACATCTTTAAGATGACCTGACATTTGTTGAGTTTCAACTGTGCCTTCCTTTTGATCTTCCTCAGAAGCACTACTGCCAGCTGAAGGGCTCCACACATTCTTTGAATCTGTCAGAGGCAAGAGGTAAGAGCACCATTGAGCTTGGAAATCTTCTAGGGGGAGAAAAATGCTTAAGACATTCACCTTCAAGAACCAGGAGATAAGATCAAATCATTGTCTTCAAGCCTGCGGCCAATCCCTCCCTAGTCCGGCTCTCATTCTTTCAAGCACTTCAATCAGGGGGATGTCATTGATGACCCTGCTGATAAACAGTACTAGCAAAAGGGTAAGATGTCCTGTGCTCGTATTTGTGTGTGTCCATTCTCCATCAGTAAGCTGGGGTGGACCCCAGGACTCCTGAGGCTGTTGCTGTGTTACAGGGATGTGAGCTCCACAGCTTTCGTACCAGAGAGCAGTCACCTGCTTTGCATTATTGATGGCTACATCCTGAGTACCTCAAATATGTATTCAACAAGTTAATCAATATTTCTATATAGTCCATTTGCTGGAACAAGAAAACTAAGATGTGGCCTGTCCGAATTTAATTAGAAATATCACCGGTTAATAGTTTGATAGTGTGATGTGTGTTGATCTTTACTGTCATGCATGGCTCTAAATATTTGTCAATATTCCTGTTCCAATAATGTCAGGGGCTTCTGATAAGGCTGGTATTCACCAGGAGATTTCCATTAAAGAAGAAGGCGAGAGGGACCTTATCAAGAAATCATGTTAAAGTGTCACCTTGAGTTGCAACCTGTGATAGATCTGGCCCTTTGTGTCTGTCCCCTGCCCTTTGCTGGGTAAAGCTATCTTGGGAACTGATTTGGTTCTAATCAGAGTCCACATGAGTACTGTAAAGGTGTCCCAAATCTTCTAAAATGCATACTTATCCAAGTAATTGCTCACAAAGGCATCCATGTTTAAGGTCAAATTAAGACTCTATGCTTATTCTCCTGCATGTTTTCTGATGGCGCTGTAGAGATGGATAGGGAGTCAGAGGCCATCCTTCAACTAGAAAATCTTAAAGTAGTATGTGTAGGAACATTGATGGCTCCTGGCTCTATAGTTTCCCTAAAAATTAAGGAAACCTATTTTAATAAACATCTAAAGCTTATTAAAGGGAAGTGTGCCAGGACTTGGGCTTGGAATTTGCTTAAGGGTAGCAGATTCTCTGGTTTGCATCAGGGTTGAGCTGGGTTTGTTAGTGGTGCGTTAGAAAACAATTACCACCATTCTAAAGACAGCAAAGGTCTCAGAAACTGCTCTTGGAATAAGAATGTTTGGAATTTGGAATTGACCCATCTTTTTTTTAATTACCAAACTAAACCCTATTATGCTGAAATATGGGCACAAAATTATACCAATTATTATATATTTGCTGCTGAGATTCTGCCTGGTGTTCAAAAGATAAAAATCATAGTTGTGGATGAGGAGATATTAATTATTTTCTTTTTAAAAAATCCATCTCAGAGGAGTGTGGCACTAATCTCTTAGACCTGCACCACCCTTGAGTTTTAGGTACACTTGTAAACTTATAGACATGGGGACTTCTCAGTAGTTGTCCCCTAATAAATGCCAGCTTCCCTCTTCTAAACCTGTATTACACCCAGAGTATCACATGGTAATACTTCCCACAGACCATAGTGTTATTACAAATTTGTTTATGTTTTACCACTATAGCTTCTCACAGGCCCATCTGAACAACAAAACTGTCTCAGAGAGTAGCCATTCTCTGTCCATTTTTTAAGATAAAACTCAGAGGCCTCAGGCCTGAGATCTGTCAAGGGTTACGTTTGTCCCCTGAAGAGCCTGCTTCAACATCCCAAATTCTGGCTCTTTGACTTTATCCTTTTCCTGCAACATCTCACAGCTTTGTGGGATCCCAAGAAGTGAGAAATAGTAGCAACAACTAGTTAAAGGCTTAAGTCATAGTGATGGCTCAAGAAGGCTCCTATAGACTCAAGGCAGTGTTGAAGTTGATGGATGTACCAAGACTGTCCCGGCCATGACTGGATAGACTTAGATGTGAACTTACCCTACATGAAAAGACAGCAGCCAGCCAGTAATCTCCATGAACACAGCAAGCTTAGAAACTTTGATTTCTTTTTTTTCTACATCCTTTGTTTACATTCCAAATGCTTTCCCCTTTCCTGGTTCCCCCCTCCCCATACGTCCCATAAGCCTTCTTCCGCCCATTCCCCAATCACCCCCTCCCATTTCTCTGTCCTGGTACTCCCCTACAATGCTACATCAAGCCTTTCCAGGACCAGGGCCTCTCCTTCCTTCTTGGGAATCATTTGATATGTTAATTGTGTCTTAGGTATTCAGAGCTTCTGGGCTAATATCCACTTATCAGTGACTGCATTCCATGTGTGTTCTTTTGTGATTGGGTTACCTCACTTAGGATGGTATTTTCCAGTAACTTTGATTTCTAAAAGAAGAGGTTCACATGGCTTCAGTTCCCAGGTATGTAGGGCTTTGTCAAGGATCTAAGAATTTATGAAGGTGCCTTGCTCCAAAACAGTCTACTCAATGTATGCTAAATAATTGATTCACGTAATGAGGTCAGATGAACTAGGACTATCTCGTCTCTATCTTGTTTGTTTATGGCAGATCTTACAGGATAGCCCTAGCTGGTCTGGAACTTGTTAGGTAGATAAGGCTGGTTTCGAATTCACAGAAGTCCTCCTGCCCCTGACTCCCAAATGCTCTGTCTCCCAAATGCTGGGATTAAAGGTGCATGCCACCACACCTAGCTAGTCCATATCATTTTTGAGATAGAGAAGTTTCCAAGATACTTGCCTTTAAGGAACCAGTGTGAAATATAAGCTGTATGCACCTCCTCTGTCCACTTAGCCTGAATAACTCTCTAACATGACCTCATGGAAGACTTCTTCTCTGTTCTAAAATATTTCTCCACTCCACTGACACACACATAGCATGCATCTTGTTTTCTGAAATTTATTATTATTTTAATAGAGGCAAGAGAAAGACTCTCACTTACTGATCTCTGGGTTGTCTAGCACTGAACTAGGCAACTTAAAGAGCATGTCAACTCTCTCTACAGTCCTCGGAGATGTTCATTTCACAGACAAGGGAAGCAAAGCAGGAAGTTAAATGCTACAAGGTCATAGATGGAAAACCCTGGTAGGTCTTCAGAAACCTCAAATCCATGAAATGTTGTGGACTCTAAAATAAGCTTGATCTATTTGAGCTTTGGGTCCTTGTCTTCTTTGAGAGCTGAGAGAGACACTAACCTCCCCATCCCTTGTTTTCAGTAACACCACCGCCTCAAGGTGGGAAAGCTAAGGTACCAAGGCCTTCTCAAGGAGGTAGCCGGGGATCTTCCAGCGAGCAGGAAGCAGGCCTGGCCGGGTAGCTGAATCCAGGAGAGGTGGAGCTGTTGGCAGAAGCCATCCCAAACAGCAGCGCGACAATGCAGAGTCCTACCCCACCCTGCTCTCCCAGGGCACAGAACTGCCCAGGCTCCTCTGCTCCAAGCACCAGAAGATAACAAGAGGCCGGAGGCACCTGAAAGTTCACGAAGGCGGACAGACGAGGTGTAGTGAGTGACAGACCCGGGGGTGGGCTGGGGTAGGGGGGCGGGAGTGATGCTAGCATTCAGTAATGGAAGGGGCTGGGTTAGGCACGTGATTACAAGGAGGCGGAGATAGGCAAGCCGGAGAGCAGACTGGCAGGCGCGGGAGGGGTGCGGAGGGGTTTCGATCTGAATAATTGAGGAGCGGTTCAGCAGCAGCCGCTGCCTCCTGCCTTGCTGTATCGCCACCACCGTGCCCATCTCAGCTGTGAGTGCAGACCGCCGGACATTAGCATCCGACCCAGGCCATCACCTGCAGCCCCTCCGGTGAGTGGATGTCCCCTTTATCACAGTGTGTGCCCCCCGCGCGGCCCCTGGCTTCCCAGATGAACCCCGCGACTAAGATGAACCGGGGAGCCTCAGACACCCGCAGGGAGGAAGCGGGAACATGGCGCGGAGGTTGAGGGCGACCTATGGGAAGGGGATCCCTGGAAAAACGAAGGAGCGAGGTCAGGGTCGCGCGGGCTCCCGCTGGGAATGGGGTCCCCCGGTTGTAGCATCCGTGTCGTGGGGACGCGCGGGAGCCGGCAGGCGGAGCGCGGGCTGGCGCAGCCTCCGCCGCGGCGGGAGCGCGAGGCTAAGACGCCGGGAGCAGTGTGGGCCTCCCGGGTCTCCGCAGTCGCGGGGCCCATCCCGTCCTCCAAGCCTGTCCACGCACCTGACGGGGACAACTGGCCTCTCGGCCTGGGATTGAGCCCTTGGAAAAAGGAGAAGTGTTTTCTGGGCCGCAGTCCCAGAGGAAGGCGGGGACATGAATCTGTCCTTTTACCGGAGCAAAACTCTTCAAAGGGACTCCAGGGGAGCCCGGCGCCCCGGCTAGGCTGGGGCGCCATGAGGACCAGCTGTCCCCGGCCAACCGGGACACCGTGCGGCGAGGAGGATGTGACGGGAGAGGAATCCGGGCAGGTTCCTGCCCGGAGCCCGCGGCTCTCGACAGGACTCGCGCCGCACTGCTCCGCCTCTTTGGGGCCTTTTTCCCAGCCCCGAAACACATTCAGTTTCCCACAAATTCTGAGGGCCAGAGTAGGGTGGCGTGGCCCCGAGGCTCCTGTCTCCACTGAGTCACCCCTCCTCCCCCGCCAAGTGTGCATTTTACATCACGATCGAACAGTAAGGTAGAAGCTGTCTGTCAAATGACTGACAGAAGAAAGATGAGGGAAGGTGGAAGCAGCAGGCTGTCGCCTGCTCTTGGTAGTGATTCCGCTACGTGTGCGAAACTCGCTTCATTGAGAGCTTGAGTCGAGAGGATCAAAGGATGTCCGCCTGGGTGGCAGAGGCAGTAATTGGCCAGCGTAACCCAGGGCTGCGGGGATAACCTGCCTCCGGGGTCCCAGAGAGAGCAGGGGAGCTCAGGGGGAAGATGGGTTGCCGGCTGGAGAAGCGATGTCGTGCCGCTGTCCGTGGTGCTGAAAGTTATCTGCTGCGCCGTGAATACCTGGGGACTGGTGGGATCCGCGTGGGCTGGCCAGCTTTCCCTGCAATTGAGATCTACCACCCAAAGGGCATTGTCTCGTATTTAGCAAGAAAACAAACGAGCATCCTTTGCTTTCTCAGTTCCCTGCTTTCACAGACTTTTTTTTTGGAGGTTCCCAGCGTGTCTGGGTAGAAAAACAAGGGAGGCTGTCATTCCGGGATGTGGCTTGGTGACACTGGATGATGCCCTCATTCTGCCTGCTCCGAGTCTTTTGGTTTATAAAGTGTTGAAAAAAAACAGTTAAGGATGCTGCCCTGATACACCTTTCTGTGGCTTTTAGGAACCAGAGAACTGTAAGGCTACAGAAAAATACGTGGATTAAGTAAAAGGGAGATGGATTCGTGCTTGTCTCGGGTTATGACTTTTCTCTCCTCTTTCCGCTTCTCTCACCACGGTGTGTTTTTCTGCATCCTCCAAATACAAATTTTAATACAGTGTAGGTTTGTTTCTTTAACTAGAGTCCCATGGGTAAGATGAAGAATGGGCTGAGGGGGGGGGTAAGTAGGGGGGAATAGGGGGAGTGGGGGGCGGTGGTAAGAGACTATTTGAGCACCTACAGTCTGCTAGACTAGTCGTTTAAACGTCACACCAGCGCTTAACCATGTATAACACAGATGGAAAATCTGCGGCTAGGGATCTTGAATCCAGAGGTGGCGGTCAGCTCCCATGTGCACTTACGTGCTCTTCCTCATGTATGTAAGTTTCAGCAGCTGTGGGGAGGAGCAGAGATAGAGTAAATGACAAAGGAGGGCTGTTCTCTCCCTCACACACTCCACTCTCTCTCTCCAGTCATCTAATCTGCTCACCCACCCGCTGTCACTCACCCCCACCCCGCCAACTGTCTTGTGCTTGCCACAACTGTTCAACACAACTTGAGCTCCAGTTTTACAGAAACCGGTTGGAAGCTGAACCAGCAGGCTTTCCTGGAAGGACAAAGACGAGACGAGTGGAGCGGTGTGTCTGGGAACCCAGATACTACGCCTCCCTTTTAGATTTGTGCCGTTGTAATGGTGGTGAACACGTGCTCGGCGACACTGTGTTACAGAAAGCAGACTGTGGGGACCCAGGGCTCCCATTCTTCCCAGTCAGTTAACTGAAGTTAGTATCCGAATCCTGCAAATGTGCTCCAGAACCAGTACCCTTCTCACTCACCCAGAGGGCCTGAAATACTTACCCACAATGCCTCTCTGGTCACCTTTCATGGGATATCAGTATCATGATATAGCACAAATGCCTAACATGCAGACAGTCAGTCCCCTTAGCTATTTTCCCCCACTTCTTTCCTCTTCTGGTTCCACTCCAATATCGTCTGCCTCAGTGTCCCTTGAAGACATAATCAATCTTCAGGGACATGTTTCCAATGAAGCAGTTTACAAATAGGGATATGCTGTGGCTGTCTCCACCATGCCCTTATTATCTATACTTTCTCTGACCCACTCAACGACACACTTTCCCCCAAACTGATGATACTAAGCAGTTCTCCATGCTTCAAATGGACTTGGAAGAAGTCTCTAAAGCAATCTAGGAAGAAATATAAGGGCTGGTGGGATGCCTCAGCAGTTAAGAGCACTGACTGCTCTTCCAAAAGTCCTGAGTTCCAATCCCAGCAACCGATGGTAGCTCACAACCATCTGTAATGAGATCTGACGCCCTCTTCTGGTGTGTCTGAAGACAGCTAGAGTACTTAGATATAATAATAAATAAATCTTTAGGCTGGAGGAAGTGGGGCTCAGCGGGCAGTGATCCTGAGTTCAATTCCCAGCAACCACATGATGACTCATAGCCATCTGTACAGCCACAGTGTACTCAAATACATAAAATAAACAAATCTTTTAAAAAATTACAAATCACTAAATAGTGCCAGCATTTATGAAATGCTCTCCACAGGTTAGTCATGATGCTAAGTCAGCTCATCTATCATTTCTTGGGGTCTCCCCAATTCTCCCAAGTACCCAGCTTCATCAGAGATGGTCCTGAGATTGCCAGCCATTCTATCAGACCCTGACAGCTCATTCAATCCTCCTTGCTTCTTTTAACAGCCTATAGTAAAAATCTCATCTTTATTCTCTGGATTCCTGTAGTCCTAGTTAGTAGACATTTTTACACTGAATTGATGGTGCTGTCTTGCTCCAAATTTTAGTTTAGAAATTCAAATTGAATCCAAATGGCACTGAAATGCAAATGAATCTTCCATTTGTTAGCCCTTCCTCGGAGATCCCCAGATGTCTTCTTATTGCTATTGCCAACAATTTGCTTCAGCCCCTCCCTCCTTAATGCCCAGTTAAGGCATAAGTCATATTAAGTTCACATTAAAGACCCCACAAACCTAAAGATGCTACTGATGGGGTGTTTTAGGTCCTCTGAACCATAATCTTAAACCATATGAAACCTCTCTATCCAGTATGATAGTCAAGAGCTACATAGACCCATTTAAAGTCAAACTGTAACTAAAATATTTAGAAGTCAGTATCTCATATTTCAAGTGCTCAATGACCATAGGTGACAAGTGATTATCTTGTCAGAAGGTCTGTTAGACAATGTCACTTTAGAAAGTACTAAAAACAAAACAAAACAAAACAAAAACCAAAAAACTCACAGCAACAAAGAACTAGGCATTGAGACAACTTAAGGAGTTAAGACACTCTTCAAAGCTTTTGCCCAGAGAGAGAAAAGAATACTTGTACCTACTGCAGCTCTAGCCCCAAAGATGGGCAGGGAGGTCCAGCCAGAAAGGAGCTCCGTGCCAGCTTTGAGGAGCTGGCAGCCTCAGGAGCCTGCTTCCTATAAACTCTATGAATGGGTTGGTGGTTTGGTTTGGTTTTGATTTGGTTTGGTTTTGGTTTGGTTTGGTTTCCTGGCTTCCAACCTAGAGGTATCCTTACTCTTGTCCAGAGTTCAAGTACACACAGTAATGTGTGTCTGTCTTATCTTAGCAAGCACATTGTGATAAGCAGGGGAGAAAGAGATGGCTTAAACCAGGAGCATGTGTGCCAGTTGGTGCCATTATACACCCCAATAGACTCCCTTCTCTCATCTGTAAAACATTCATGGGATTTCCACAGCTGCCCCAGACAGTATGGGAAGACTGAAGGATAACTAGATGAGAGTACTTGTAAGGAGTATGGGTGAACACAATCATTGATCATTACTTACAGATATAATATAGCCTATGCCCAAACAAGGCAGTCCAGGTGGAATGGCTTCTGCGTGTATTTTAAATCTTTGATAAGAATACATTTTTGCCTTTATTTTCATTTGCATTAAAAAGCACATTGCTGAATTTAAATTTTTGATTGTTAAAATTTCTCATTGATTAGGTTCTATTAATAGAAACTGTGCACTGTTTATAGTTTAGATTATTTGAACCTGAACATTTCTCTCTCAGAAAAAAAAAAGTCATTAACTAAAGGGTCTTAGTGTCGCAAAAGAAAGCTGCTGTGGTGTTAAGAGATTCAGAAATTTAAAAAAAAACGTATTATGGGTTTTCCTCAGTGCAGACGGTGAAAGGGATTAATTTAAAAGAAATGTTTTATTATTAATGAAATGAGCGCCAACCCATCTCATAAGTGAGTATGAACAAAAATAGCCCTATCTCGTGCATTGATTGAGTCAAAAGAAAGGTACAAATCTATTACGTCAACTGAATTCTTGAGGTTGCTCTGCATTAAGCATTCTGGCCTTAAATAGGAGCATTTGTAACATGGATTCTCTAGTGAACTCTGTCTGGGTCGTCAGTAGCACATGAGAATCCAGCCAGCATGGACTTCCAAGCCGAGCACCCATCCCTATACCTTGTTTGATGCAATCATGCCTCACGTAGGAGTGCTTTCCTATGCAGCCATGGCTCGTTTCACACCTGATTTTTTTAACGATAGGCCAGCACCGGACTCAGACACTATACAAGATAAGCCTGCAAATGAAATTCCCCCGCAGATGAGTGCTTTCTTTAAAAACATAGAATACCAATTCTTTGAGAGTTTCACGTATGCGTGCCTCGTGCTTGATCCTATTTACTGCCTTCCCCCACACTCCTCCCCTCAACGCTGCTCAGAAATCTACCCAACACCCTCTTCCTCCCGAGGTTAATTCTTGATTGTATGTGTTACATCTGTTGTTCGTCTTGAAGACTTGGGAAAGTCCTTTTGCTGCTCTGTTAGCAGAGCCCCTAAGAAATCAACATGAGATTGCCTCAGAGAAATCAGGCTCTCCGGCACGGCATTTTCTTTCTCGGCCATTCAGCATGACCGGGGGATAGGTGGTGACTTGCAAGACCCTCTGCCAGGGAGGCGGCCAAGCGTGCCACTCTCCGGACTTCCTTACACGTGAAATTGCATTACTAAAGGAAAGATTATATTCTGAAAGGCAGATGATCCTGACCTAGTAAATCATCTTAGTTTAAATAATCAGCATCTTCAGTTGACAGTCAATTATTTGCATAGTACCAATTGTTTGTTCTGTGGATGGGCCTAGATTTTCAAAAAAGCAGGAATGCTGTCACCGTGAGCTGAAAAGAGCTCAGTATCCCTTGTTTGTTAATTAATGGAATTCTCCGATTTTATATTGAAGGAACAGAGAGTTGATAATTTAGTTCTGGCACTGGTCTATAGAGCATGCAGTCATCCATTTAATCAATAGTGTAATTGAAAGTGGTCTTGTCCTGGCACAGAAACATGGTGGCAAGGGTGCTTGAAGTCTTATAGCCTGGCACAGGGGCACTCAAAAAAATTTTGCTGAATTCAAGAATATTTATATTTACTGGCCATACACTCAGCAAGCCAACCCTCTCTCAAGAAATGAGTATATGAGGCTCCAGAGATGGCTCTGTGGCTAAGGGCACTTGCTCTTGGCGAGGACCTGAGCTTAGTTCACAGCACGAATTGGTCACTCACAACCATCCTTAACTCTAGTTTCAAGGAACGCAACTCCATTTTTAACCACTGCAGGCACATGGTACACAGACATACATGTAGGGAAAGCATTCATACACATAAAATAAAATTACTATAAAAAAAAGAAATGAATATTTCTGAGGCCGGACAGAAGGCTCAGTGAGTAGGTAAAGTATTTGCTATGCAAGCATGAAAGACAGAATCTGGATCCGGAGAACCTATATGGAAGCCAAGCATGGTGGCCTGTGCCTGTAACCCCAGAGCTGGGGGAGAGGGATGAAGAGAGACCCCCAGAGCTTGCTGACCAGCTAATCTGACTCATCAGTGAATTCCAAATTCAGTAGGGAACAAGAGAGAAAGATACCCCACATCAACCTGGCCTCTACCCATGTGTACACCCTCATACACACATGCACATGCATGCATGCACCACACACACACACACACACACACACACACACACACACACACAGAGGGGGGTGTAGCAAAAATGGATGTTTTCATGGTACAAGCTTTTAACAAACAAAACAGGATACACACATAGGCCAGCACGTTTTACTCTGATATTCCCAGTGCCTCACTGAGTCACAGAAGGTAATACTAGCCAAGGAAGGCTGCTCCTGAGAATTATGTCATGCTGACACCATCAAAGGACAGGAGCCATATCAGCTGCTGGGTCTTGGATTTTATTGTGCTGAGGCAACTCCATAAGCTCTAAGCTTAGATTGAGTTGTGTGTCTTTTTCTACTTTTCTGTCACTTTTCCACTTTAACTTGTCATTTTCTTGACAGCATTTGGTCAGCTTTCATGGTAGTGACAGGAATTGCTATTGTTGTGAATTCAGAAGAAGCACAGCACAGCATGAAGGCCAGAGACATTAATTACCGAGAACCCTAGGGTCTGGTGGCGTGCGGAAGGGCATCCTTTTCCTGGAATAACCAGGTCTGCCTTTAAGGATGTTTACTGGGAATAAATGGAGGGAGGGAGGGGGAGAGAGAGAGAGAGAGAGAGAGAGAGAGAGATCATTCTAGTCCAGATCAAATGTTTAGAATTAATTGCTTCTTGTTTGTCAAAGACAAAATATTCCTACCCAGGAAACCAACATACAAATGAGCAGGCTGGTCTCCACACCCTTTCATTATTCGAAATGATTTTCCCATTTGTTTATTCTGTTTTATCAGTAAGTAAAAAACAACTGAACCCAGGTATTGAACATTCTGCAAATAAAACGGTCTTCCTAATTTGTCTTCACTGTTTATTAGAGCTTTAGTCTCTACCAAATTATCATTATACTGCTATTTTGTAACCGCCACATAATCTAGCTCTCTTTTGCCCACAGAAACCTAAGCTAAGCATAGTCACCCAAGTCATGACAAAGGTGGAAGCAAGGCTCAGGCCCCTCCCTCCACCCACTGCATCTGCAAGCATCGTGCATCTTTCCATTACGCGTGACAGCTCGTTTAGGCAGCAACTTTTGGTCCTTCTACTAAACTTTTACCAACGTAGAAAGTGGAAGGACTGGGTTTTACTCTCTTTCTCTCAGTTAATTTGGGATGTGAAATGGTCTGTGAGTCTGAAGACCTGGTTTCCTTCTCAACTTCAAAGAGCGCGGGCTACAAAATTTGAGTAGGCATCAAATTCTACAAGAGTTAGGTTTCTTTATCTTCTGAGGAGAAGGTTCAGTCATGAAGGTGTTTGCCCAGCAGGCCTGAGACCTTAAGTAGAGTGCAGTGACATAAACTTGTAAGCCCAGTGCTGGGGACTCAGAGACATGCAGACCAATCTCTGGAGCTCACTAACCAGCCAGCCCAGCAGAATCATCAAGTCAGATTAAAGCCAGAGACTATCTGAGAAAATAGGGTCATGAGGGACTGAGGGAAACAGCTTGGGTTTGACCTTTGACCTATACACACAAACACACACACAACACACACACACTCACACACACAAACACACACACAAACACACACATACTCATGCACAAACACACATACACACACACATACACACGCACATACTCATGCACAAACACACATACACACACACACACACACACACACACACACAGATCATAGAATCTGCCCCCTCCAATGAGAACAGCTATTACAGTTCCTTATAGACTACAAAATCTTTATAAAGGAAAAGGTATGTTTTCTATCTTTTCCAGTGATCCCTGAACTAGGCTCATCAGTTAAATCAATGCCAATAGAGTTGAGAAAATCTTAGATGGAAACTTCCTAGTCCAGAAAATTGTACTTGTGTGGGAGGCTTCCTGATTTTTTCCTAAAGCCAACAATTTTTAGCCTGGGCAATGTCTCCTTACTAGCAGGCATTTTTTCATTTTCATGAACACTGTCTTAGTCACTATTCTGTTGCTATGAAAAGACACCATGAGCATGGCAACTCCTGTGAGAGAAAGCATTTCGTTGGCAGCTGGCTTACAGTTTCAGAGGACTAGTCCATTATCATCATGGTGACATGAAGACAGCCATGGTGCTGGAGAAGGAGTGGAGAGCTACATCCAGAGAGGCAGAGGGAGAGAGAGAAAGACAGATAGACAGATAGACAGACAGACAGACAGATAGACACAGAGACAGACAGGCAGGCAGGCAGACAAACAGGCAACAGACAGACAGGCAACAGACAGACAGACAGACACTGGGCCTGAAACCTCAAAGCCCATCCCCCAGTGACAAACTTCCTCCAACAAGGACACACCTCCTAATCTTTTTCAACTAGTGCCACTCCCCAGGAACTAAGCTTTCAAATATATGAGCCTGTAGGGGTTGTTCTTACCCAAACCACCACAGACACTGAGGAGAGTACACTGTGCACAACAAACCTTCCAAATAAGGCTTGGCCCGTGCAACTGTTAGACGCATTCTCCTCCACTGACAAACACGGTTCTAAACTGTGTGGCGCTCTGGGTCCCTAATCATCAGCTGATACAGAGAGAATTTACGCTTAGTCTCCTCCCTGAGGTGAAATATACCTTGTATGAGACATAAAACAACTCAGAAGCGTTACCAGGCCCCTAAGGATTTTATTAAGAAGCCCTAAAACCTGAGTCAGATATCAGTGTTTTAAAATCATCTTTAGGGCTCAGTGGGTAAAGGGCGCCTGCCACCGACCGGGACACCTTCAGTTAAGGCAGCCACATTATGAAAGGGGAGAACTGTCATCTAAACGTTGTCCCCTGGAGTCTTACACACATGGCATGATGTGTATAAACACATATACACACACAATAATAAATGTAACAGAAATTTAAAAAAAAAACAGCTTCTAAAAGCCTCTACAATCTCAGTAGGGCCAGAATACTAATAAGTATTAAGTATATTAACAAGTATACTAATAAGTCTACGTCATGAATTTGGATTTAGGACTCAAAATAGTAGGTCAATAGTTTATGGTTTATGGCTTTTCTTTATGATACATGGAGTTAGCTATAAACCCAAACCTCAGACCCCTTCCCGGCAAATAGCAGTAGCAGTCTGACAGTGGGAGGGCTGTGAGCCTCCCCAGGGGTATATAGAGCTTGCCATACGCTATAACATGCTGTGAAGGAATGTCTGAACAGACCAGGGAGCTCCGGTGGATGGGTGTGGAAGGAGGAAGGCTGCTGAGGAGATTCGGTCTACAGAAATGCTAGTCACGTAAACAGCAGTGATACGCTGAGGACCGAGGTGCATCCCTGGGAACAGTAGGAATCTAGAGAGATTTAACTGCAGTTGTGAGGGGCTGTTCCTTTAAACAGGGAGATTAAGCTTTCAGTAAGTGTTTTAGGCACACCATTGCAGCCAAGTCTAGTCTGTGGCAGACACCAGAGTCAGACTCGAACCTTGAACTAGAAGGTATTTTTCGTAAATCATCCCAGCCATCTCCTTTCCCGGTTTTACAGCTATAAGTTATTAACCTTCAGAGATACTGACTTGTCCAGAGTCAGCCTCAAGTTTGCTCTAGTGTTCAGGAACCACGCTCAGCACCTGAGCAGGGTCCAATGACACAAAGAGTGATTTTAAACACCAAAGAGACTCTGTTTTCTGCTGCTTTCTATTAAGATAGGATTCCTTCCCTACAGTCTGGCTGTGCCCACATGAGAGCTTCCTCTTCAGAAGTGCTGAGAAAAGGCACGCCAGCATGCTCGCCTGCGTCTCTGCCCCCACCTCACATGTCCTCTCTTGCCTCCTCGCTTCAGACTGACAGGGATTACAGAGCCATAGCCTGAACAGAAGGCATCTTAATCTCCAGTGATTCTGTCTGTGTTTGCGTATCTGTGCTTGCGTATAAATGACCGCAGGCCATTTTCTGGATGAGAGAACCTTAGGAAAGAGGAGGCACCTGTGTCCGACCACATCACATGCAGAATAGCAGGTCCCAGAACTCTGGTGAAATCTGTGGCACAGCTCAGTTCCTCTCCCACTAACATAATTCTAATAATTTATCCAAGTTTATAGTCTAGGATTTCTCTTCACAGTCAAATCAATCTGTGACTATTTGAGATTCTGAGATCATCTGTTTCTAACTCCTCCCTTTCTTTTCTCCCTATCTTTCTTTCGCCTTTAAGATGACACACATCTGGTACAAATTATCTAAGCTAAGGAACTGAATTTATAAGACTAAGAACCAAGACCCAGAGAGGAAAAGCCGCCTGTCCACGTTTGCATAGTCAAAGCAGGATTAGAGTCGGAATCCTACTCTTCTAGAATAAGCACGTTTCCATCCATTACACACTGCTTTTGCCCAGGTAGAGTCTCAAAGTTCCTTTCCTCTCATTACCCAGCATCCCAGAGTGAATGCAGATACCTGTCTACCTGGCGCCCACCAGTTCATGTCTAAGCCTTGTCAGAAGTTGCTGTGGCTTTCTCTCCACCCCAGAGACGGCCCTGCATACTGCTAAATGCTGCTCTCTCTCACCATGGATGGGGTGATGTCATGGATGCTGCCTAACGCTGCTGGAGAAAACAGGTGGAAATGCACAACCTCAGAGCTCACAGAACACCAAGGACAATCATGAAGAGGCTGGATGCTTCCTATGAGAGAAATATGGCTTGCACTTGATACTGAGTCTGTGTCTCTCACTTCAGAAGATAGTATGATCTGACCTTGCTCTGAGTAAACCAGCAGCTAGCTTGTTCTAGCCAGACACCTCCACTCAGGACCCTGACATTTGAAATTTAATACGAAAAACAGTCCTCGGCTGATAACAACTCCCCTTCAAAGTGCAAATGGAATTGGCTCTCGTGGTGGGTTTGATTTGGTTTTGTTTGTTTTTGGTTTTTGTATTTTTAAATCAGACAACTCCATCGCTTCTAAAACAGTCCAAATAACCGTTTTTTAACTAGTTTGACTTTGCTATCCTGTGCTGACCAGCTATCCTGGCCCCAAACAGAAATAAACTATGCAGACAGTCTGGGATTGATTTTTAGATTCTGTCCTAGTCACAAAGCTTTTTGACACACTTCCCAGCATCAGAAGGCAGAGAAGAAAAATATCTGAATGAGTATAAACTGCCATGTCAGAAATAAACTCCTAATATAGACGACTAAAATCTGCCACTATAGAGATCAACCATCAAAATAGAAGCCAGACAGTTTTGCTTCCGTGCAATCTTAGTGTATGCGTGCTCTGTTCTTCTGTCCTAAGCATATTCCAACCATCAGTTTGAAATGGATACTATTGTGCTATCACCGTGCCTCTAAGTCTGGTACTTGGGAGCCTAGGACAGGGGGATTATGGATTATAAGTCAGCCTGTGCTACATGGTAAAACCTTACCTCAGAAAATAAATAAGTCAAACCCCCACTGGCCAGTGGAACATTATGGTATCATCTCTTAGTGCAGGCATCTCCACAATGGGAAGAGACTGAGTGTTGTCAAAGTCAAGGACAGCTGGGAAGCTGTGTCAGAGTACTTGTGATCATCCTCACAATTACATTCACATTTACTCGGTCATCTCTGAATTAGGTATCGCTCATTCCCTTCACCAGTCAGTGTCAGGGAATCTAAATGACTAGAGTCTCCCAGGCAGTGAGTTAGAGCAGAATGCATGCCTGCCTGCTGTGCTATCACGTGCCACAGCCTCCCTCTACCCCTCCCACCCTCAGTTTTCAATTCTCTCTGAAACAGATCACTCCCTGTGAATATCTGCAGTGCGAATAACTAACAAGCTTACCGCTACCTTAGCAGCAGAGAGCTGGAAACAGAGAGCTGGACCCAGGTTTCCAAAGATTTGGTTTGAAACTTTGGATAAGTTACACTGTTTCTAAGACTCAAGTTGCTTCAGCTGGGAAGAAAACGATCTCTGTTCACTGATTTGTTTATTCATCCAACAAATATGCTTTGAAAATGAAACTACTAGTGAGGACAAACTGTTGATAAAATGGGAGCCACAAGCCATGACATTTTTGTTGAAATAAAAAAAATAACATGGAGTCCCAGCCCTCTGGGATCTGCGGAGGAGGACATTCACAATTAGTGCTTTTGGAATCAGGTCTTAATTAGGGAGGTGCTTCGGATTCTTCTTGTGTAACTGCCAAAGAAACAAGTCAGAACTTAGCAAAAGCCGAGACTTGGAGCTCAAGATTCTCACAAGTAGGATTTGTGGAGAAGAGATTTTTCTCTAAGCTATCTAGTACACACTGTGTTTTTAGACTCAATTTCATATTCTAGAAGGTCAAGATATATTCCTATATTGCCAGGGACTTGTTTCTTACAGGCAAGGCAAGACCACAGCACAGAGAACAGCAAGAGCTGGTGGGAGATGGGAGGCAGACAGGGCATTGAAGAAAAATGGGACTGTGGGATGTGAAAGGCCATTTTGTTTCGGTTATGAGAACTGTGAGGTTTCATTTGCTGTCAGAGTGTACTGTCAGGAAAATATCAAGTGAGTTTCTTCATTTCATTTCCTGTTTCTATGATAAAATACTCTGACAAAAGCAGCTGAAGAGAGAACTGCTTTGTTGCGTGCGGTTCGGGGTTCAGATCACAGCCCACCGCGGCAGGGAGGACCCAGCACATCTGGAGCTTGAGGGAAATGCTTATGATGCCTCTGTAGTCAAGATGCAGAGAGGTAGCAATGCCTGCTTGTTCACCCTCTCAACTGTATGCAGACCAGGATTCCTCTATCAGGAATACATGGTTTCCACCAATCAAGATGGGTCTGCCACACCAATGAATCCCCACAAGCATGCCCAGAGGCTCATCTCCCAAGAGATCCCAGGCTCTGTCAAGTTGACAATTAGTACCAACCATCAATGCAAAAGAATTTAAAAAAAAAAAAAACAAAAAAGAATCAACTCTAACAGGAGAGGAATTATCTTCTCTTTTGCAGAGTCTTTCTTCATAAGGAAGTCAAGGCTGGGATCGTCTGTATGTTACTCCTTGAGTCAAAGCTTTGTCAGTGTCTTGAACAAGTACATATGAATAAATGGGTAAAGGGCCAGCCCCTCTCAGTAGCAAATCATTCCATTTGTTGCCAGTTTCCAGTAATCAGTTGTGGGGCTGCCGGTCATGGAGCCATTAACTAATAGATTTTCCCCAGCCATGCCTGGAGGCCTAATTTGCACACAAGAGGCACATTTGGACTCTTCAGGCAAGGCTCATCAAAGCTTTTCCTCCCATAAGATCAAAACCAAACCGAAATCAAAAGGAAACCACTGTCAACAGAAAATAAGATAATTTCCAGCTTAAACTCACATAGCTCAGTGCTCACATAGAGCCAGATTCTTGTCAAGGAGTCAGATAAAATACATCCATATAGTGTGTAGCCTGGTCATCTGATTGACTTACTTCAAATGCTAAAGCAAAACCGTTGAAATATTTCGTTTCTGTTTTAAAAAACTTGTTTCTAATGGTGTGTGTGTGTGTGTGACTGTATGGTTGTATGCTCTTAAGGGCGGTGCCTGTGGAGGTCCGGAGGGGGCGTCGGAGCCTCTGAAGCTGGTGTTACAGGCAGCTGTGAGCCACCCTACACAGATGCTTGGTACAGAGCTTAGGTCTTCTGCAAGAGCAGTACATCTTAAATACAGGGCCATCTCTCCAGTTTTCTGCTTTATTTTTAAATAAACCAAGTGCCATACTCGTTTTGTTTTGGAGTCAGCTGCTTGCAAGTGTTTTATTTAGATAATTGTTTCATGACAAGCTCAATGACTGTATGACTAATAAAACTCACATCTCCTGGTCATTGAGTTCTGTCTGGGGTGGTAAGTCTAGAAGCACCAGCAGTGGGGTCATCAGGGAGGGACTGTAATTGGAGGGTGACAGAAGACTTTGACAAGACTGAATGTGCTACATCTTGGAGAGAAGAAGAAAGAGCTCAGGAATAGTCAAGTCAACTGAAAATTGTGTAAGAGAAAGACCATTGCTCAGCTTGTAGGATTAGAGGGCTCTGTGTCTGTGTTGGATAGTGTGGGCCATTTATCCACATGTTTGGACCGAGCCCCAAGGCTGTCAGAAAGCTAAAGGGAGCATGTCCCTTCTCTCCTCAACTTAATGAGGAGGCCCCCTTTCTCTGTCATCTCAAGAGCCATTCTACCTACAAAGGAATTGGAGGAGATGAACAGAGCCACAGAGAGGGTGAAAAAGGAGATGAGCTTGGCTTACCTAGAACTAAGAAAATGCCAAAATGGTGGAGCCATTCAATCCTAGCCACCCGGTGATGAGAGCCTGGTCTCACAGACAACAGCTCCATTGTTCTCCTGGTCCTGTGACTCCTCGTCTGCATGACAGGAGAGCATCCTCATGTTGTAGTAGCTTCCTGCTTGGAAGCAGTCTATTAGTAACATAAAGATGCACTTCCCTGATCATGTTCCACTCAGCTCTGCTCCAACATGGGCCTGAGCCTCTAGAGACCAGCTTTCCTCATTTTCCGTTTTTACCTCCACGTCATTTTTTCCCATTACTTTCCCATTCTTGTATTTTCTCCTTTTGATGGTTTTCTTCATTTTCTAGCAATAGCAGGGAGGAGGCTGCTTCATCAAGTCAAGAAGCTGAGAACTGTGTTATCCATAGGACAAAAAGGAATGAAAGGCAAGCCAAAAAGCTCTTCTCCACACCATTCAGTGGGTGGCCCCAACCTTGTACCAACACGGAAAAGCATTCTTTCCTCCCTACTGACTTAATTTTTAAAATACTTTTTCCCTTTAGCAAGCTTCAGGCTCCCAGATAGTCTGTAAAATTCTCTTCACTGCCTAGAGTCCCACAAAGACAACTCTTGCTGCTCCCTTTTCCTAGGAAAAGAGGCTAACGATTTATACAACTCTTATTCTGACTGTGCTTGGAAATAGCCACCGTACACACACTCACATGCACACCAAGTTCCTAGCCTTCTTTCTGCAATGGCCCTGTCTAACTTTAGCCAGATTGAACTCAATAGGTCAGAAGAACCATGGCTGCCTTATTCTCAAGAACAGAGCCAGACTGAGAGGTCAATGATACCTTCTGTGGTCCTGATCCACACGTGCACTGCAGTGCCCTCTGTTCCTGCCTTACTCATCTTCCCTGGAGCCAAGCTGGGTCTCCCCAGCCTGCTCACTCTTCTCTAGGTCTCTCTCAGCCCCCCTCTCTACACAGTGCGTGGACACCTCCTTTCCTTCTTATGCCAGCCTCGTTCTCTCTCCTGTTGCCCATAACAGAAGGCTGTAGACTTCCTCTTGACAATCTAAGCTTCTTCAAGAAGAAGCAGACTGTAGAGCTGAAAGAAATCCTTGAAGTAAATAAAGAATTCCATTTGGTTCCTGAGCTAGGGCGATGGAAACCTGAATCTACAAACAGCCCAACACTGTAAGATGAGGAGAGACAGCACTGCTGAGCAAGTGCTTTACAGAGTACAAGGTACATTAAAATTAGGGTCCACCCGATCACCTAGAGCAGTAACAATGGTATCAGTGTTTGTCCTTGGTTTGCTGCCATCCCTGAGATAAAATATGTTAAAAATCAGCTTAGGGAAGCAGAGGTTTATTTCAGCTCCTAATTCTAGATTGGGGTCCATCACAACAGGGAAGTCCCAGGTGCAGGAGCTTGGCATCTGGCCATTATCACTTCCACAGTCAAGAGCAGAGTGGATGTGGGCATGCTTGGTGCTCAGCTAGCTTCCTCTTCTCTTACACGGTCTACGGCCCCAAACCAAGGAATAGTCCTGCCTATTCTTGGACATCAAGACATCTTGAACTTCAACTGGAAATCAAGACAAAATCCCACAGATGCAGCCAACCTGATCTAGACACTCACTCATTAAAATTCTCTTCCAAGAGTTTCTAGGTCATGTTAAGCAAACAATTAAACTGACCAATCCAGTGTCATAATCTAGAATGGACCAGGCATTTCATACCATTAACATGAAATTTGGCAATGACCCTCAATGATAAGAGAAGAAAGCTATGACTTAAAAAAAAATCAAAAGCAAACAAACAAAAAGGCCTGTAAACAAGTAGGCAAGGCAGGAAAACTGATTTCAGAGACTGTATAGACTAAACACAAGCAGCATAAAACAAGACCTAAACCAATAAATGGGGAAAAAAACGTTCCTGCCTCTGGACCACAGCCTCTAACTGGAAGCGTGATGCATTGGGTTGATGGTTCCTTGCCTGTGAAATGAGATCACCAGGCCTGACCCCAAGTATATCTTCCATGTTTCTGTTTTCTGTGTATGAAATGAGATTACCAAATTTAATAATTCCTTTCAGTTGCGGAACCTCAGAGTGTGTGGTCCATTTGCTGTGTGCCTCCTCCACAGGGCCAGCATCTGTCCTCAACACAACAGATTTCTAATAGGAAAGGGCACTGCACGCTGTTGGAAATGACTTAGAAATAATTCTGCTCTCCAAAGAGAACCTGTCGTTCCTGTGGCTGTGATTACACATAGCTAGGCTGGCTTAGGAAGCACTCACAGCTGTTTATGCCCCTGCCACTCAAAGGCACTCTGGTGACGTTCGAGGGGGGAGGGGTGTGTTAGTACTGTCACTCATGTGTGTAAACATCATGAATTTGCATAAGCCTTTTACACAAGAACCTGTTATAAGGCCATATAGATGATAGGTTGAGGTAGAATCATCAACGGTCAGGGATTCTTCACTTAATAAAGGGAATCACCTGGATTCCTACTCATTGTCTGCTCACTGTCTTGTTATGGAGACAGCTATCAGAGATAATGCACTGGAAATGGCCCTGATAAATGCAGCTGAGAACCAGGGACAGCAGGTGTTATTTAATGTGAAAAGACGACGATCTATTTGCTAAAGCTTGCATTATGCACAGACTCAGAAACCCTGTTTGCTGAACTAACACGAGCACATCTTTTATGCAGCAAAGCGGCCCCCAGTACAAATCTATCCAAGGCACAGAGAGAGGCAAGAGAGAGAGCAGGGAGGTAGAAACAAGATGTAAACGTGAGCATCCGGCTCACAGGAGCACCGGTGGGCGTGGCGCGATGTCTTTTTTTTTTTTTTTTTTTTTTTATTTTTATTATTCGATATAATTTATTTACATTTCAAATGATTTCCCCTTTTCTAGCCCCCCCACTCCCCGAAAGTCCCGCAAGCCCCCTTCTCTTCCCCTGTCCTCCCACCTACCCCTTCCCACTTCCCCGTTCTGGTTTTGCTGAATACTGTTTCACTGAGTCTTTCCAGAACCAGGGGCCACTCCTCCTTTCTTCTTGTACCTCATTTGATGTGTGGATTATGTTTTGGGTATTCCAGTTTTCTAGGTTAATATCCACTTATTAGTGAGTGCATACCATGATTCACCTTTTGAGTCTGGGTTACCTCACTTAGTATGATATTCTCTAGCTCCATCCATTTGCCTAAGAATTTCATGAATTCATTGTTTCTAATGGCTGAATAGTACTCCATTGTGTAGATATACCACATTTTTTGCATCCACTCTTCTGTTGAGGGATACCTGGGTTCTTTCCAGCATCTGGCAATTACAAATAGGGCTGCTATGAACATAGTAGAACATGTATCCTTATTACATGGTGGGGAGTCTTCTGGGTATATGCCCAGGAGTGGTATAGCAGGATCTTCTGGAAGTAAGGTGCCCAGTTTTCGGAGGAACCGCCAGACTGATTTCCAGAGTGGTTGTACCAATTTGCAACCCCACCAGCAGTGGAGGAGTGTTCCTCTTTCTCCACACCCTCTCCAACACCTGCTGTCTCCTGAATTTTTAATCTTAGCCATTCTGACTGGTGTAAGATGAAATCTTAGGGTTGTTTTGATTTGCATTTCCCTAATGACTAATGAAGTTGAGCATTTTTTAAGATGCTTCTCCGCCATCCGAAGTTCTTCAGGTGAGAATTCTTTGTTTAACTCTGTACCCCATTTTTTAATAGGGTTGTTTGGTTTTCTGGAGTCTAACTTCTTGAGTTCTTTATATATATTGGATATTAGCCCTCTATCTGATGTAGGATTGGTGAAGATCTTTTCCCAATTTGTTGGTTGCCGATTTGTCCTCTTGATGGTGTCCTTTGCCTTACAGAAACTTTGTAATTTTATGAGGTCCCATTTGTCAATTCTTGCTCTTAGAGCATACGCTATTGGTGTTCTGTTCAGAAACTTTCTCCCTGTACCGATGTCCTCAAGGGTCTTCCCCAGTTTTTTTTCTATTAGCTTCAGAGTGTCTGGCTTTATGTGGAGGTCCTTGATCCATTTGGATTTGAGCTTAGTACAAGGAGACAAGGATGGATCAATTCGCATTCTTCTGCATGCTGACCTCCAGTTGAACCAGCACCATTTGTTGAAAAGGCTATCTTTTTTCCATTGGATGTTTTCAGCCTCTTTGTCGAGGATCAAGTGGCCATAGGTGTGTGGGTTCATTTCTGGATCTTCAATCCTGTTCCATTGATCCTCCTGTCTGTCACTGTACCAATACCATGCAGTTTTTAACACTATTGCTCTGTAGTATTGCTTGAGGTCAGGGATACTGATTCCCCCAGATTTCCTTTTGTTGCTGAGAATAGTTTTAGCTATCCTGGGTTTTTTGTTGTTCCAGATGAATTTGATAATTGCTCTTTCTAGCTCTGTGAAGAATTGAGTTGGGATTTTGATGGGTATTGCATTGAATCTGTATAGTGCTTTAGGCAAAATGGCCATTTTAACTATATTGATTCTGCCGATCCATGAGCATGGGAGGTTTTCCCATTTTTTGAGGTCTTCTTCCATTTCCTTCTTCAGAGTCTTGAAGTTCTTGTCATACAGATCTTTCACATGTTTGGTAAGAGTCACCCCAAGATACTTTATACTGTTTGTGGCTATTGTGAAGGGGGTCATTTCCCTAATTTCTTTCTCAGCCTGCTTATCCTTTGAGTATAGGAAGGCCACTGATTTGCTTGAGTTGACTTTATAACCTGCCACTTTGCTGAAGTTGTTTATCAGCTGTAGGAGTTCTCTAGTGGAGTTCTTTGGGTCACTTAGGTAGACGATCATGTCGTCTGCAAATAATGATAGTTTGACTTCTTCCTTTCCAATTTGTATCCCTTTGACCTCCTTATGTTGTCGAATTGCCCGAGCTAGTACCTCAAGTACAATATTGAAAAGATAAGGAGAAAGGGGGCAGCCTTGTCTGGTCCCTGATTTCAGTGGGATTGCTTCAAGTTTCTCTCCATTTAGTTTGATGCTGGCTACCGGTTTGCTGTATATTGCTTTTACTATGTTTAGGTATGGGCCTTGAATTCCTGTTCTCTCCAAGACTTTAAGCATGAAGGGATGCTGAATTTTGTCAAATGCTTTTTCAGCATCCAATGAAATGACCATGTGGTTTTGTTCTTTGAGTTTGTTTATGTAGTGGATTGTATTGATGGATTTCCGTATATTGAACCAACCCTGCATTCCTGGGATAAAGCCTACTTGATCATGGTGGATGATCGTTTTGATGTGTTCTTGGATTCGGTTGGCAAGAATTTTATTGAGTATTTTTGCATCGATGTTCATAAGGGAAATTGGTCTGAAGTTCTCTTTCTTTGTTGGATCTTTGTGTGGCTTTGGTATCAGCGTAATTGTGGCTTCGTAGAAGGAATTGGGTAGTGTTCCTTCTGTTTCTATTTTGTGGAATAGTTTGAAGAGTATTGGTGTTAACTCTTCTTTGAAGGTCTGGTAGAATTCTGCACTGAAGCCATCTGGTCCTGTGCTTTTTTTGGTTGGAAGACTTTCTATGACTCCTTCTATTTCTTTAGGCATTATGGGACTGTTTAGATGGTCTAGTTGGTCCTGATTTAATTTTGGTATTTGGTATCTGTCAAGGAAATTGTCCATTTCCTCCAGATTCTCCAGTTGTGTTGAGTATAGGCTCTTGTAGTAGGATCTGATGATTTTTTGGATTTCCTCAGTTTCCGTTGTTATATCTCCCTTTTCATTTCTAAGTTTGTTAATTTGGATACTTTCTCTGTGCCCTTTGGTCATTCTGGCTAAGGGTTTATCTATCTTGTTGATTTTCTCAAAGAACCAGCTCCTGGTATTGTTGATTTTTTGTATGGTTCTCTTTGTTTCTACTTGATTGATTTCGGCCCTGAGTTTGATGATTTCCTGCCTTCTACTCCTCCTGGGCGAAATAGCTTCTTTTTGTTCCAGGGCTTTCAGGTGTGTCATTAAGCTGGTAATGTATGCTCTCTCCATTTTCTTTTTGGAGGCACTCAGGGCTATGAGTTTTCCTCTTAGCACTGCTTTCATTGTGTCCCATAGATTTGGGTATGTTGTGTTTTCATTTTCATTGTGTTCTAAAAAGTCTTTAATTTCTTTCTTTATTTCTTCCTTGACCAAGGTATCATTGAGTAGAGTATTGTTCAGTTTCCACGTGTATGTGGGCTTTCTGTTGTTTCTGTTGCTATTGAAGACCACTTTTACTCCATAGTGATCAGATAGAAGGCATGGGATTAGTTCGATCTTCTTATATTTGTTGAGGTCTGTCTTGTGACCAATTATATGGTCGATTTTGGAGAAGGTACCATGAGGTGCTGAGAAAAAGGTATATTCTTTTGTTTTAGGATAGAATGTTCTATATATATCTGTTAAATCTAATTGGTCCAAAGCTTCAATTAGTTTCATTGTGTCCCTGTTTAGTTTCTGTTTTCCTGATCGGTCCATTGAGGAAAGTGCAGTGTTGAAGTCACCCACAATTATTGTGTTAGGTGCAATGTGTGCTTTTAGTTTTAATAAAGTTTCTTTTACAAAAGAGGGTGCCCTTACATTTGGGGCATAGATGTTCAGGATTGTCAGTTCTTCTTTTTGTATTTTTCCTTTGACCAGCAAGAAGTGTCCCTTAGGGTCTCTTTTGATGACTTTGGGTTGAAAGTCAATTTTATCTGATATTAAAATGGCTACTCCAGCTTGTTTCCTGAGACCATTTGCTTGTAAAATTGTCTTCCAGCCTTTTACTCTAAGGTAGTGTTTGTCTTTGACCCTGAGGTGTGTTTCCTGTAAGCAGCAAAATGTAGGGTCCTGTTTACGTATCCATTCAGTTAGTCTGTGTCTTTTTATTGGGGCATTAAGTCCATTGATGTTAAGAGATATTAAGGAATAGTGATTGTTACTTCCTATCATTTTTGACGTTATTTTTTAAATTTGAATGCTTAACTTCTTTTGGGTTTGATGAAAGGTTACTATCTTGCTTTTTCCAGGGTGAAGTTTCCCTCCTTGTATTGGTGTTGTCCTCCTATTATCCTTTTTAGGGCCGGGTTTGTGGATAGATATTGGGTAAACTTGGTTTTGTCATGAAATATCTTAGTTTCTCCATCTATGGTGATTGAGAGTTTTGCTGGATATAGTAGTTTTGGTTGGCATTTGTGTTCTCTTAGAGTCTGCATGAGATCTGCCCAGGACCTTCTAGCCTTCATAGTCTCAGGTGAAAAGTCTGCTGTGATTCTGATAGGTCTTCCTTTATATGTTACTTGGCCTTTTTCTCTTACTGCCTTTAGTATTCTTTCTTTGTTTAGAACATTTGGTGTTTTGATTATTATGTGACGGGAAGTATTTCTGTTCTGGTCCAGTCTGTTTGGAGTTCTGTAGGCTTCTTGTATATTCATGGGCATCTCTCTCTTTAGGTTAGGGAAGTTTTCTTCCATAATTTTATTGAAGATATTTGCTGGCCCTTTAAGTTGTAAATCTTCACTCTCCTCTATGCCTATAATCCTTAGGTTTGGTCTTCTCATTGTGTCCTGGATTTCCTGGATATTTTGGGTTACAAGCTTTTTGCATTTTGCATTTTCTTTAACTGTTGAGTCCATGGTTTCTATGGAATCTTCAGCATCTGAGATTCTTTCTTCTATCTCTTGTATTCTGTTGTTGATATTTGTATCTCTGTCCCCTGATTTCTTCCCAAGGCTTTCTATCTCCAAAGTTGTCTCCCTTTGAGTTTTCTTAGTTGTTTCTACTTCTGATTTTAGATCCTGGATGGTTTTGCTTAGCTCCTTCACTTGCATGTTTGTGTTTTCCTGTAATTCTTTAAGAGATTTTTGTGTTTTCTCATTCATGAGCTCAGCCTGTTGACCAAAGTTCTCCTGTATTTCTTTAAGAGATTTTTGTGTTTCGTCTTTCATGACCTCAGCCTGTTGAGCAAAGTTCTCCTGTATTTCTTTAAGTGTTTTTTGCATTTCCTCCTTGTTGGCTTTTGTATTCTCCTGGATTTCTTTCAATGATTTTTGTGTTTCCCTTGCAAGGGCTTCTACCTTTTGATCCATTGTCTCCTGAATTTCTTTACGTATGACCTTCATGTGTTCCTGTACCAGCATCATGACCAGTGATTTTAAATCCAAATCTTGTTTTACTGGTGTGATGGGGTATCCAGGACATGTTGGTAGAGGAGAATTGGGTTCAGATGTTGCCATATTGCCTTGATTTCTGTTAGTGACGTTCCTGCGTTTGCCTTTTGCCATCTAGATCTCACTGGTGTTAGTTTATCTTGTCAGTGCTGGACTCACCAGTGCAAGCTGCCCCTTCCCAGTTGGCCTCTGGTGCACAGCTTACCTCCTGCACTGCTTGTAGACAGTGTGCTGCTGCCCAGGCTGTTCAGATCCCAAAGCAGGCACCCGAAGGCTCCCGCTGGGGCCCGCTGGATTCACTGGAGCACACTGACTTCTCCCAGCTGGCCGCCCGGAAGCCCAGCTAGCCACTTGCAGGACTTGGAGATGTAATGCTGCCGCCCAGACTGATCTGGATCCGGAAGCGGAGAGAGTAGAGCTAAGGCCTTCTGCCTGAGGCCTTGCCCCAGATTGTGTCTGTGGAGCAGATGGAGCCCGTGTGCACTCCCAGGGAGTGCCGACGGTGTATGCTACTGTGACCTCCCCTGAGTTCCGCTCACTCCGCTGGGCAGCCGATCTGCCAACCGGGCTATCGCACACAAGGTTAGCCTGGCCGCCCAGTCCCTGAGTCCAGGCAAAAGCCTGGGAGGCCAAGGTCTGAGCAAAGTTCCCCTACGGCTTTGACTGTTAATTGGGTTTGCCAGGTGACTAGGATGGCGGGCGTGTGCGCCCGCGCTCCCTGAAAGCGCCGGGAGAGTCTGCTTTGCTAACAATCACCTGGGCGGGTTGACTCACAGATGGCCCACCAAGCCGCCCAGTTCTTGGGGTCAGTCCTGTGCCTTTTGGGGCCTGGACCCCCGCTTTGTTAGCCTTAGGCTATGCCTGTTACAGGTCTGCCCGCCTGAGCTCTCTGTCGTCCTGCAGGCAAAATGGCGGCGGCGCGCTCGCAGGCCTGGGCAAAAAACCTCCTGGTTGGTTTGGCACCCCGATGGCCCCCCGACCCGCCCAGGGCCTGGGTGCAGGCCAACGCCCGTCGGGCTCAGACCACCGCGGTGTTGGCCTCGGATTATGTTTGTGTACCTCAGTCTGTCCGATTCCTGGAGTACGGAACCAAGATGGATCCTCCTCTCCTGACTGGTGGGAGGCCGAGTGGCGCGATGTCTTTTTAAAATGGAACAAACAGCTGCACCCGATAGAACCCTTTGCGTTAAACAATCAAAACATAAGTCTCCTCTAGGCCACCAAGAGTATCAGCATGGCGTGACATGTCTCTCAGGTTCACTGTAGCATCGCCCACAGCAACCAAGAGACAGAAATAATCTAAGTTGATGCAAATAATTCCATCAACTAAGGAATGACACGGAAACTATGGCTCAGATGCAGCTAAGCATCCTCCGTTCATAAGAGGAGTGAGATTCTGCCACTTGCAGCAATGCGGCTTACACTGGAGGTCACTGTGCGAGATGGAAGACATCAGATATAGACGAATGAGTCATATATGCCCACACTCATAAGGAGACTGACTCTTAAACCATTGATCTCAGGACAATAATCTAAGAAGCTGAACATTAGTTAGCAGAAGCTGACGAGGCACTACAGAGGAGACACAGCGGATGTCGAGCAAGGGGTGTGAAGTTACAGTTAAAAGTAAGAAATTGTGGGTCTCTGCATCCGTTTCTATCACCTGCTGGGTGGAGCCTCTCAGAGAACAATTATGCTAGGCTCCTATCTGCAAGTAAACAGAGTATCATTAATAGTGTCGGGGTGGACTCCCTCTTGTGGGGTAGATCTAAAGGTTGGTGTCCCCATACCTACATTGGAAGCTTCACCTGGTTACAGGCGGTGGCCATTTCTGGTTCCATATCCCCTGTTACTAGGAGTCGTAACTAGGGTCAACCTTATAGATTCCTAAGTTTCCCTTGTCCTAGGTTTCTAGATCATCCAAACATGTCACCACTCAGATTTAGGACAGCCTCAGGGAAATCTTGTGGAAGACAGGAAGGATTGAAGGAGACAAAGAGGTCAAGGACACCGGAAGAAAACCTAGAGTCAACTAACCTGGGCCCATAAGGGCTCACAGAGGCTGAGCCACTAACCAGAGAGCAAGCATGGGACAGACCTAAGCCCTCTGCACGCATGTGACAGACTTGCACCTGGGTCTTCATGTGGGTCCCCCAACAGCAGGAGCAGGGGCTGTCTCTGACTCTGAGGCCTGCCTTTGGACCCTTTCCCCTAACTGGGCTGCCTTGTCTAGCCTCAACAGGAGAAGAGGCACCAAGTCCTACTACAACTTGATATGCCAATGCAGAGGGATATCCATGGGAGGCCTCCCCTGAGAAGAAGGGGAGGGAGAAGTCAGGGGAAGGGGAGAGGAGAGGAGGAGAAAAGGGAGGGAAAGCTGTGATAGAGATGTAGAGTAAATAATTAATTAATAAAACCGGATGAGACTTCATGCCACGCCCTTGAATAGTAGAGTGGTTGTAGACAGCAATGCACTGGCTATTCAGAAGGCTGGGGAAGGGGCCAATGAGATAGCGAAGTGTAGAGGTAAGGGAGTTTGCCACAAACCTTTATGGCCTGAGTTCAATTCCTAGAGCTCACTGGATGGAAGAAGAGAACTGGCTCCCTTAAGCTGTCACATAAACCATAGCACGTACGCATGCACACACACACACAAGAAAGAAAGAAAGAAAGAAAGAAAGAAAGAAAGAAAGAAAGAAAGAAAGAAAGAAAGAAAGAAAGAAAGAGAGAGAGAGAGAGATTTTAGGGATGCAGGCATGCCATGGCACACCTGTAGAGTCCAAAGAACACCTTTCAGGAATTGATTCTCATTGCATCATGGGATCTGGGGTTATACTGAAGGCACTTTTGAGCCACATTACTGGCCCATATTTGTTTGTTGTCAAATCCACTCTCTGTAACTAGTATTTTTTTATCAATGGACCTTCATTAGAACATAGATGGATTAGTATCCATTTCTTGAATAATCAAGACTAGCCAGTGTTTAGGTTGAACATAAACTTGCCAGAGGAAAAAAACTAATGAACAAAAGAGTTACTCTGTGTACACAATAATGCTTACATAAAAATAATTAAGAAGACATAATCGCAGGCACATCACAGTGGGGCATTATTGTTATTTTATAGTCTACTGAATTCTCAATGATAGCAGTTATCACTTACGCAGTACCAGAAATCTTTGACAAGGAGCATTGTGTTTCTGAAATCAGTCAGTCCTAGCAATTGAGAGAAACACATCTTTTCTGGTACCCAGAAGGCAATTCGACAATCATTAGGTAATCAGTTCTAATTAACAGTCCCCTTTTTGAAAGAGAAAAGAATTCTGGCTCTTATGATCCCCTGATAGCTAATGTAAAGTTTGGCTGCAAGAGAAACTTAGTTGAGACAATGCTTTTAAGTCATCCGTTTCTTATGAACGTACTAGTGGGAACTGTTTTCATGCACAAGAAAAAAAGGAATGAAAAGATTAAGTTATCTGAAGGATGAGCACACCATTTGAAATCACTGATTTCACTGAAGTATAAGTGGGTCTCCTGCACATTAATACCGACAGTCCATAGGGGCACATTGCAGGGTTTAGTTTCTGAAGCTTCAGGAGGCAGTGTCTCTATAATGTACATACTCATGTGGATGTGTGCATCTGTGCATGTAGGTGTGCATACTCTGTGTGTGTGTGTGTGTGTGTGTGTGTGTGTGTGTGTGTGTATTCATGCACAGGTCATTGGTTGATACTGGCTCTTGCGCAATCACACTGTGCTGTAATTTTTGAGACAGGGTCTCTCACTGAACCCGGAGTTCCTTCATTCAGCCAGACTGACTTGCCAGAGTCTGACAGTTTTAGAAATCCACCTGTGTCTGCTCCCCAGTTCTGGAGTAACACACACACACACACACACACACACACACACACACCACTGTGCCTAGCTTTTTACACGGGTTTTAGGAATCCAAAGTCAGGCCCCTATGCCTGCCTAGGAACTTCTGGGTCTGGGTCTAGTTGTAGATGGCATAAGTGGGTTTTCTACATAGTAGAACTCCTATGTAAACCTCCCCAGATGAGTCACAAGACCTGGATGTTCCTAGCATGGAAACCAGCAGCTCACATTCTTCAGCTAAGCAAGACCACACACAGCGAGAACTATTTATACCAGGGAGAAGCACTATTATAAGAGGAAGGAAATACTACCCCGTCTGTTTAGGTGTAAAGAAAAGCTTAAGCAAGCCAGTTTCATACCCTAATCCTATATTTACAGCCTGCCCACCCCAAAAGGACCCATTACTGAAGTCCAACTTTGTAATTCCCCATACAAAATGTCACAGTAGGAAAAACATTGGGTTTAACTCTGTCAGCTGACATTTCTCATGTGAAGTGGTTGTGTTCCCTATTTGAATTTTAGCCGCACGGTCTTAATACTGAGCTACTCAAATCTACCATGGTGATATGAAAATAAAACTGGCTATTTGCCCAGAGCCCTCTGTATAAAATCCAGAAAGCCAAAAGGAAAGGAGTTGGTGTGAACAGCTCCTTCTGCTCGCTCTTTGGGTACTAGTGTTTGGGGTGTCGTTGTTGTCGTTGTTGTCGTTGTTGTTGTTGTTGTTGTTGTTGCTGCTGCTGCTGCTGCTTGAGCTGGACTCTCACTCTGCAGCCTACCCATCCTGGACCTCAGTATGTAAGCTAGTCTGGCCTCTAACTTGCAAGCAATCCCCTGCCGCACAGGTGCTGGGTTATAGGTGTCGTCACCAAGTCAGTTCCCTGTGGTTTTGAATGTTCTAATGGAGCATCCTAAGGCTCAAGGTGTTCTCTTGAGCTGTGCTCATATAACTTTCCATGTATCTCAAATGGGACACAGAAAATCTCACATACCCTGAGAAACCTCAGAATTCCAGACACACACACACACACCCTGCCAGTCTTCAGGGTATAATATAAGGCAATGTTCCTGTGTCAGGTGGTCATGTCAGCAACACAACAGCCACTTCTTGCTTTTGGTTCCAGAGGCATGAGTCTGTCTCTAGACACAAAGACACACACTGGGGACCAAAGGACTAGACTTCAATGTCCTTGACTCTCAACACTAACTACCAACTGCGTTTATTAGTACTTGTTATATGCCTCATTCTCTAAGCTCTTTCCAGTGATCATCTTATTTAATCCCTAAGACAACGTCCTCTAGGAAGAAACTATTATCATCCTGATTTACAAAAGGAAAAACAGCAAACAGAAATGTGGTCAGTTAAGTAACACAGCCATACAACTGGAGGATGACAGGGCTGTGATTCGACTGGAGGAAGTTAGAATCCCACTCTTCCCCACTACTGTGACTTCTCCCATTCCAAGGACCCAAGAGGTCCTTATAGAGGACAGTTTTACTATATGGGTTACAAGCACCTGAGAGTGAGTTCTTCCGGGATTGGTGCTGCTTCCTGAGGCAAAATCCATTGCCTCATGCTCTCTGCTTGCAAAGGTCAGCATTCTTGATTAGTTTGATTAATGGAGTTAAACATCTCTAGATTACACCATGGGGTGATTCCACTTGCGCTCTTTCTGGGAGCTGATGTAGAACCGTACAACTTAGCATCCATGAACAGATGTGCTTCCTGACCTGAAGCCATCCTACATATGCAAAGTCTTGGTTAGAACTGGGCATGGCGACACACACTTGCAATCCCAGCGCTCAGGAGGCCAAGGGAGCGGAACTGCTTGCTGCAACGTTAAGGTCATGCTGCACTGCAGAGTGCGCTCAATGCCAGTCTGAAACACACAGTAAACCATGTCTCAAGGTCAAATAGGGCCAGTGGGATGACTCACTGAGTCAAGGTGTCTGCTGTAAGCCTGCTGACCTGAGTTTGCTCCTCAGGACCCACATGATGGAAAGAGAGTACAGCTTCTGACCCCACATACCGCAGTGACACATGTGTGCAACACACACACACACACAAATCAGTCTTTTATGATTTAAAATGAACTTTTAGTTAAGATTGATTATTGGAATACATACATGCAGTCATTAGCCCTTCTTTTATTAGTTTAGAGTTATATCCAGTTTCATCCTTTTGATACCATCAAATTACATAAAAATGTATCATAATACCAATTAGCTCATAGAAACATAATGTAAACATCATCCTACCTCTGAGGGCTAGGATTGGAAAAAGAAACCAGTTGATCAGGTGTGATTCCAAAGCACATGCAGTCACTGGGTGCCACAGCAATCGTTTCTCTAAGGTATGGCATACTACAGAAGAGACAATGTTAGGAAGAAGATATTCTATATAATTTAACTGGAAAAAGGTTTGTTCTGCCTAATTACTTTCTTTTTCAATATTAAATCTATTTGGAACATTAAATATGATAGAAGTAGAAAAATTCTCATATGAAGCCCTCTATGAAAGGAAATTGTGAAAAGTTGCTGATTAGACAGAAACCATTCCGTCTCCAAGCGAGAGTACTCAGTGTAACTGTGGCTTCATAGAATGAATTGGGTAGTGTTCCTTCTGTTTCTATTTTGTGGAATAGTTTGAGGTATTATGTCTTCTTTGAAGGTCTGATAGAATTCTGCACTAAACCCATCTGGTCCTGGGATTTTTTTTTTTTTTGGTTGGGAGACTTTTAATGTCTACTTCTATTTCTTTAGGGGTTATGGGTCTGTTTAGATGGTTTATCTGATGCTGATTTAACTTTGGTATTTAGTCTTTGTCTACAAAATTGTCCATTTCATCCAGATTTTCCAGTTTTGTTGAATATAGACTTTTGTAGTAGGATCTGATATTTTTTAATTTCTTCAGTTTCTGTTGTTATATCTCCCTTTTCATTTCTGATTTTGTTAATTTGGATACTGTCTCTGTGCCCTCTGTTTAGTCTGGCTAAGGATTTATCTATCTTGTTGATTTCCTCAAAGAACCAGCTCCTGGTTTTGTTGAATTTTTGTATGGTTCTTTTTGTTTCTGCTTGGTTGATTTCAGCCCTGAGTTTGATGATTTCCTGCCTTCTACTCCTCTTGGGCATAGTTGCTTCTTTTTGTTCTAGAGCTTTCAGGTGTGCTATTAAGCTAGTAGTGTGTGCTCTCTCCAGTTTCTTTTTGGAGGCACTCAGAGCTGAATTTTCCTCTTAACACTGCTTTCATTGTGTCCCGTAAGTTTGGGTATGTTGTGGTTTCATTTTCATTAAATTCTAAAAAGTCTTTAATTTCTTCCTTTATTTTGCCCCAGCCAAGAAATCAGCCAATTCATTATTATCTCCTCTTCCTCTTCTTCCTCTTTCTCTTCTCCCTCCTCCTCTTCCTTTTCCTCCTCTTCTTTGTCTACCTTTTTCTTCTCCTCTCCAAAAGGCAGAGTTACTACAGAAATTCATCTGCAAGAATGATCTAGCACGACGCACATGGAAATCACTAGAGGAAGGAAAAGCAGCAAAAAGCCTGGAGACCCCCACCCTCCCCATCTGACTAAGTAGAATTCAGAATGATCTAAGGGTGGGGTTTTCCGCATCAGCATAATGGCTTCTTTGAAAATTGTTCTTAGCCTGGCAAGATGGCTATGGTATAAAAGGACTTGCTACAAACTTGGATATATTTATATCCAAGTTTGATCCCTATGGCCACATAAAGGTAGAAGGAGAGAGTCCACTGCATAATGTCACCCTCTGACCTCTAAACACACCCATTTCATGGCACACATGCCATCCCACAAACATCATGTACACATATGATATTAGTAAATAAATAATTTAAAAAGAAAACTTTTAAAATGAGATGCTACTCCATTCATTTTTACTTTTGCTGCAAAAATTGTGATGGGGTAGGGTGGCATAGGGAGATGTATTCTAATGGGATCATGTAACTCTTAAAATAGTTCACATGCAAAAATCAGAATCAGTTTATGTATGGCAGTATTAATTTTCTGGGGTGCACTTATTGATTATTACAATCGTCAACTGGACGTTGATGCCCTTAAAGAAAACCATGGCACTGAGGAGGTGCCTCAGCAGGTAAAGAACAAAGTTTTGGATTCACAGACCTGAACCCATGCAAAGGCCACATGAGCACAGCAGCCTGTCTTTAATCCCAGTGCCTAAGAGATGGAGACAAGATTCCCAAAACAAGATGGCTAACAAGACTCGCCCCAGTTGGCTAGCTCTGGGTTCAAGTGAGAGACTCTGTGTCAATGTATAATTAAGAATGAGCAAGACAGACACCATGCCAGCCTCTTCTGTCCACATGCATAATCACCCACACACATCTCAACCCATAGACATGAGAAAAGCATCCTTCATAGAGTTTGTTGTAATGATACACCTGCAGTTCCAGAACTTGAGAGGCTGGGAGGGAAGGAAGGCAAATGTGGTGCCATGATGCTAGCCTCAGCTATATAGTAGTGAGAAGGGGTGTGTGTGTGTGTGTGTGTGTGTGTGTGTGTTCCAAATTAACAAGCACATCAACATTTTTGTGATCACCCAGGGCATATAATGCCTAAGTGATTCACTGAAATGTACCTCACTATAACAGCTGTGACAACTGATACCTCTTAATAAGGAGCCCTACGTATACTCTCCCCTTCAGTCCTCCCCACCAAGCCTAAGAGTAGGCAGAACTCATAGAAAATCTAATATGCAAAACCTGGTGTACCGCACAAGTTCATGTGGAGGACGTTGAAGCAGGGCTAAGGGGATTCACAGCCCACAGCTTCCCACTTTACCATGTTGCCTCTAGGCTGGTGATCCTCAGACCATCCCAAGCCCTTTAAGAACTCACTTACACATACTGAGCTGTAACATAGTATCATGACCCAGATAGATACATCTTAGCTAAGATCTGAAGGCACACACAAACACACACACACTGTACAGAGCACATGGCACACCGCACACTGCATACCACGCACAGCACATAGCACACAGACACATGCATGCACACAAGAGAGAAAGATGGAGAGAGAATTTCATTTCCAAAATGAAAATCATCCAATACCTTCATCTAACATGGGAATAAAGCTAAGACCCAGGTAAGTAAATTGTGTTAACTCAACCAGTATTTATAATGTCTACTGTGGCAGATCTCTGTGCCAGAATTAGCTAACAAGGAATGATTTTCCAAAGTGCTTAGCAACCTGTTCAGATATGACTTTCCACTGGGACATCTTCAAGAAAGACTGGAGAGATGATGGTGCTGAGAGTTGAGCCTCATCCTTGTGTGCTGGGGCATTGTGTAAGACTCCTGAGCAAGAGTGACCAGGCTGGACTTTATAAGGCATACATACCTACTGTGGAGTAGACACCAAACACATAGGCTTTGTGTCGAGATGAAATGCAGGCAGAAGGGAGACCACTGAATTAATCAACTCCCTGGAAAGCCATGGTCCTTAGCCTAATGAGCCGGGAGCTGCCATCTGACTCCTGCTTTATTTCATCTCGACTGCTCTGAATTGCATTACTGACGTGGTCCATTCGGAATTGCATTACTGACGCCATGGCAGTGCCCATGAAGATGTAACATAATTGTGATTTTTTAATCGCTCCTAGTCATACCCATGCCTGGACAAAAAAAAGGCTGGCAAGCTCCTGGAGTGTTTCTTAGTGCCACCTTGACTTTTGTTTTCTCTTTTAGCTCTGAAATTTGCAGTTTTCTCTAACAACCTAAGATCAGAGTCACACCAAAAAGGGATTCAAAATATCAGAAAGAATCAAAGTTACTGGAAACAAGCATGAAAATAATAGTCACCATGTCAGCTGTGGGCAGTGACGAGCATTGCTCCCTTCCAATCATAGATCTTAGGACCATTCCAGTGGACATCTGTGAGATGTTATAAAAGAGAAGACACAGAGTATTTACTTCTTAAATATCAAGCCGTGCACATACATGTTAACAGTGGTGTGGGCACTAGGGCTGTATTAGGAGAGCTGATGACGGTGGTGGACTCAAGGACAGGTATTTGAAAGGACATTAAGTGTCACAGCTATTCTTGCTTCTCAACTTGATTACATGTGAAATAAACTAAAACCCAAGCAGCTGGGCACACCTGCAACATAGTTTTCTTGAAGTTAAACAATTTGACATGGCATGATCCACTTTTTTTTGTTTTTGGTTTTTTTCAAGGCAAGGTTTCTCTGTGTAGCCCTGGCTGTCCTGGAACTCACTCTGGAGACCAGGCTGGCCTCGAACTCAGAAATCCGCCTGCCTCTGCCTCCCAAGTGCTGGGATTAAAGGCGTGCGCCACCACTGCCTGGCGGTGATCCACTTTTATTTCAGATCTTTTGAGGTGGGAGGGTGCTGCCTTTAATCTGGGCCACACCTTCTGCAGGAAGCCTGTACAAAGGGTGTGGAAGGAAGCCGGTTCTCTTCGCCTGCTTGCTCTTGGTGTTCTCACTGGCCCAGATTAGGGATTTCGGTGTATACGGAAGCTGAGCTGAGATATCCAGCCTCGTGAACTGAACAACTAACAACTAGATTCTTGAACTTTTAATTGGTAGACAGTCATTGTTGGATAGTTGGACCACAGCCTGTAAAACCATTCTAATAAATCCCCTTTCTCTATGGGTAGGTAAATGTTGATAGATAGGTAGATGAGATAGATAGATAGATAGATAGATAGATAGATAGATAGATAGATAGATAGATAGATAGATAGATAGATGGGCGGGCGGGCGGACGGACAGACGGACGGACGGACGGACAGACAGACAGACAGACAGACAGACAGACAGACAGACAGACAGATAGATAGATAGATAGATAGATAGATAGATAGATAGATAGATAGATAGATAGATAGATAGGTCAGGCAGACAAACAGACAGACAGATAGATAAGTGATTGATAGATTGATTATATCATATCTCTTCCTCCAGAGAAGGCTGACATACATTATGTAAATGAAGCAGCTGTCATTGGGCAAGCTTGCTCTCCCACAGGTCCTCATTGCAGAAGCTGTGGCTGCTCTAAGGTCCCCATACATAGCCTCTGCTCATCTTCCAGCAGACACCACCGCTGTCCTTGAGTATCTCACAGAGCAGATTTGAATTTTAAGCCATCTCTCTCCTTATGTAACTCAATAATTTTGCCTTATTAAAGAATTTCTACTCTTTGGAGCATTTTGTATTGTAGATGCAAATATGGTGGTGGTAATGATGGTGATGATTGGGATGATATTGATGTGATGATTGGGGTGGTATTGATGGTGATGATGATAGTAATAGTGACAACGGAGGAATTATAAATGGAATGGTGTTGGTGTTTTGAGCTAGAGGCTTCCTTCTTGAAATTATATTCACGGGCTGCCTATTTTCTCAAAGAAAGGCTTAGGAATTATTCATGTACACACATAAAAATGAACTCAAATGAATCAAATGCCTAAACATAAGGCTTAAAACAAAAAGATGCTTAGGAAGAAACATGTGCATAAATCTGCATGATTTTTGTTTGGGCAAGCAAGGTCATTAACAAAAAAAAAAAAAAAAACAGGTAAACCGAACAAGCACAGAATTTTTAAAAACTGAATTGCAAATGAAAGATGAAAAAGGTAAGAAGACAAACCTCATAATGAAAGAAAATATTTTTGAATTATACATCTTAAAAGAATGCCGTATCATGAATATAATGAATTGTCATTACTCAACAATACAAACAACCCAGTTTTGAAAATGGACAAAGAATTTGAACAGACATTTCTCCAAAACTGTTATGTTAAGTGGCAAATAAACACTCATGGGAAAAGATTCAAGAGTGTTAGTCATTAGGGCGAGGAAAATCATAGCCACCGTGAGAAAGCACTCACACCCACTATGGTGGTTGTAATTAGAAAGATTAAATAATAACAAGTATTAAGGGAGAACTGGAAAAATGTAAAATTGTGCTGTTGCCTTGAAGCTCAGGTTGATGGTTCCTCAATCTGTTAGACACGGAATTGCATGTGACCCAGCAATTCCACTCCTGGTTAATCGCCAAGAAATTTTAAAATAGAAACCCAGGGCCTGGAGTGAGGGCTCACTTGCTGTTCTTCCAGAAGACCTGGGCTTTATTCCGCCCATCAGGCCACACACACCTCCAGCTCTAGGGGACCTGACACCTCTTCCAGCCTCAGAGGGCACTACAAGCACAAACACAGAAACACAGAGGCACATAAACAATCAAATAAATCTTAAAAAAAAATGAAGGTCCACACCAAAAACTGAAAAAGTGTAGTGTTATGAATAATAGCTCATATCTTACTATAAATAGTAAGTAAAGCAGTGTAGATGATAGCAGGTAATGAGTAGATGAACAACATACAGTATATCCATATCATGGACCTGATCCATAAAAGGAAATCAGTCTCTGACATATGGATGAGTTTGGTGGCCATGATGATGAGTGAAAGAACCCGGGTCCAAAGGCCACAGGGTTCATTATTGTATTTACATGAAATGTTCAAAATAGGCAAATCCACACCGGCAGATGCAGGTCAGTGGTGAGGCGACTGGGGAAGGAGTAATGAGCATCTAACTGCTGGGAGTGTGGGTTTCCTTTGCAGGTAATAAAGATGTTCTGAAACAAGAGCCAGCAATGGTCACGCCTCTTTGAATACACTGTGGTGCAATGAACGATGCATTTCAAAAATGCAAATTTGGGGCTATGAGATGGATCAGGGGGGCAAGCACCTGCCACACACCAATAAAGGCTTAAGTTTGGGTCCCTAGAACACACAGGAAACTAGCATGGTAGCTCACCTCTGTCATGTGTGCATGCAAGCGCTCGTGCACACACACGAGAGAAAGAGAGAGAGGGAGGGAGAGAGAGAGAGAGAGAGAGAGAGAGAGAGAGAGAGAGAAAGAGGAGAGAGAGATTTTGTAGAGTGTGCTTCAATTGAAAATTTTGTGCTTGCTGAATGGTCTTGACAACTAACATGCAAATCACAACAAAAACAAACCAAAAAAAACCACACTGGGGCTTAGTTTGGAAATTTGCAACTGCTTAATACTTTAGAAAAGTACTTTACCCACAAGCCATTGCAAATAGCATTTGATCCACCAACAGCCCTCGCCTTTTCCCACGCATAGATGCATGTTTACATTCTATTGTGCTTGAGCATTCACAGTGGAGAGCTGCCTGCCACTCTGTAATAAACGGGCCACACTGAGTCTTCTTGGTGAACAGCTATGGGTTTGTTATATTATCTACATGTTTTCCTTCAGGGGAAAGGTGCCCATCACATGTGCAGTGACACGCTTACTCACACAAGGTTGCCGAAAGAACTGAAGGCCACTGCAGTATTTTCAGAGAAATCTTTCATTATGCACACAACCATTCCCAACCTTCCTCTTGCTACACCCCAGGCTCTCTGTCCTGGACACCTCAGAAAGTACAAAGGGTCCTCATGGGGAGCCCGGTTGCCTGCCGTTCAGTTCTTGCCTGATATCCAGATGATAATCCAGGCTCCTGAACCTCACTCAGTGGGCTTGAGGGAAGGCTGATTTCAGCTAGGTACAATTTCTCCTCTGCTCAAGTTAAAAATGCAAAACATGGAGGTCACTAGGGAAAACCACTGTATTCTTACAAGATGCACTTACCAAGTCACTACTCATGCTAAGTGCCTGTCCCCAGGATGCCAGGTGGGGCAAGCTGTTAGCATTCTTAATTTCTGCAATCATTGCAAGTACCACATTGGGACATTTAAATAAATGTCCCCAGATTGGACACTATATAAAGCTGTAGTGAGTATCCAAGAAGGATGCAGAGAGGACTAGCCTGTCACTCAGAAGGCCAGCTTCAAGGCTGGGCTCCTACTCTGTCATCGCTGACTGGGACACTTTCTCTATGTATAATGGTTAATACTGGCTGCAAACTCAACTGGCTTGGGAATGGACTAAAAGAAAATGATCGGGATTTTCTTTTATTAGGTTAGTTGCCCTGGAAAGATTCACTCTAATGTAGGCAGCTCTTTCTGCGGCCGCCAAATAAAAGGAGGCCTGAGGGAGAAAGCTTTCTACTTCATTGCCTTCACATCTTGCTGGCAAGTGCATCCACCCTATCCCCAGTGCCCCCACCACTGCTTCCACCATCCTTCACTTATTTTTGCCAAGCTTACAGTGTGGACTGAAAACCAGGAGCTCTTGGGAATCCACCAGGTCTTTAGCCCAACACTGGGGCATCTATAGGGAGAACCTCAGAACCTACAAGGGTCTCAGACAGACACTCTAGCACTACCAAACTGTATTGTAAGCCAATTTAATAAGTTCCTTTGGATATATATTCAGTCTATGGGTTCTGTTTCTCTAGAGAACCCTGACTGTTGCATAACCCAGTTGCCTTTTCCCCCCTTAGGGAAAATAGAAATGTTAAAGTCTGTGGTTCTTAGACTCATGAACATTGAATGAGAACAGCTGTGAGATATGTCTACTCATTCATTCATTCCTGTGTCCCAAGCACCACCTACATGGCAGTACTCCTTGGCTTGGTACCAAAGATACCACAGTGCCCAAGACAAACACAGCTCAAAGACTTCAGAGACCCTAAGAGACACAGACGCTAATGATAGCAGCACACCTAGTTAGTTGACCATGCGGAGTGGTCTCAAGCTAAAGTGTAAGGTTCTAGGAAAGTTTCACATGGTAGGATACGCCAAACTTCACTGATGTTCAGAAGAGATGTTCAAACTGTGACTCGGGGTGCTAGGAGTTTCTCTAACAGGCCATTATAGCAATCTGGCCAAGTGGTTTTTGTTAAGACTCTTAGACTTAATGGATTAATCTTAACATTGATTTTTTTCTTTTTTTAAATTAGGTATTTTATTTACATTTCAAATGTAATACCCTTTCCCGATTTCCCCTCCAAAAACACCCTATCCCATACTCCTTCCCCCTACTCACCAACCCACCCACTCTCTCTTCCCTGTCCTGGCATTCCCCTATATTGGGCGGCATCCAGCTTTCTCAGGACCAAGGGCCTCTCCTCCCTTTGATGACCAACAAGGCCATCCTCTGCTTGAGCTTCCTTTGGTCTGTGAGTTGTATCTTGGGTCTTCCAAGCTTCTGGGCTAATATCCACTTATCAGTAAGTGCATATCATGTGTGTTCTTTTGTGATTGGGTTACCTCACTCAGAATGATATTTTCTAGTTCCATCCATTTATCTAAGCATTTCATGAATTCATTGTTTTTAATAGCTGAGTAGTATTCATTGTGTAAATGTACCACATTTTCCTCTGTTGAGGGACATCTGAGTTCTTTCCAGCTTCTGGCTATTATAATCAAGGCTGCTATGAACATAGTGGAGCATATGTCCTTATTACATGCTGGAGCATCCTCTGGGTGTATACCCAGCAGTAGTAAAACTGGGTCCTCAGGTAGTAAGTACTATATGTCTAATTTTCTGAGAAACCACCAAACTGATTTCCAGAGTGGTTGTACCAGCTTGAAATCCCTGCAGCAATGGAGGAGAATTCCTCTTTCTCCATATCCTCAACAGTACCTGCTGTCACCTGAGTTTTTGATCTTAGCCATTCTGACTGGTGTGAGGTGGAATCTCAGGGATGTTTTGATTTGCATTTCCCTGATGACTAATGGTGTTGGTCATTTCTTTAGGCGCTTCTCGGTCATTCAATATTCCTCAGTTGAGAATTCTTTTAACACTGATTCTCAGAACCCAGATGCAGAGAAGTGGACACAGAAACCCAGCGGAAAACTGGGGAGCTGTGTTTCTGCTCCTGTTTTAGTTTCATTTTTGATATGATCTTAGGCATCACCAGGTGTGGGAAACACTGAGCTAAGCAAAACATGGGATGGGAAACAAGATAAACAGCTCCTGTGCTGGCTCAGAGGGAGGGCAGAGCCTGCCACTCTGTGTGGCACAGGCGTACTCGGGAAATCTCCTAGGAGTGTAGAACTCCAGACTCCATTCTAAACCTTTGGGGGCAGAAGCCACCTTTTCACAAAATGCACAGCTGATTTTTTAAATTCACACCAATGCACTGGGTAGGAGACTGAAAAGCGCCTTCAAAAAGAATATAGAAAATAAAAATATTTAAAAAAAAAAAAAAAAGAAGAAGCAGAAGAACCCTAGCTCACGCGCCTGCGTCCTTAGCACCTAGCATGTATTGGACCATTGGTGAATACATCTTGAGTCAGGAGGATTGTTTGGTTATGGAAGCTGCTAAGACTGATGCAGTAACCTTTGACCTCTATACACATGCACCATGCTTGTGCACACACACCTAATCGTGCTATTTTTTAAGTATAATGCTGCATTTCATATCTCCCCTTTTTCAGTGGTAAGTATTAAATGAAGGACTTCATATGCACAAGGCAAGTACCCTGCATCCCCGATGAGCTACATCCCTGGCCTTAGCATCTTGAGAAATCACAGATGTCTTCATATCTTTTTCTCCTTCTCAGCTTATGCCTCCCTAAGGGCCAGTTTCTTCTCTTTTAATGTCTTTACTTTTTGAGCATGTTATATATGTTAACTGGTTTTACATCTTTAACCCCTCCCTTCCCTCCCATCAGCTCCTCCTGTGTCTCCACCTCAGATTCATGAACTCTTACTTTTTAATTATTTTAGTCACACACACACATACACATAAATATATAAATAACACCTGCTGAGTTCATTTTGTGTTGCTCATATTCATGTTTTAATGCTGACCACTTGACATTAGAGAGCCAATTAGGAGGATCTCCCCAAGAAATTTTGATGCTCCCTCTCAGAGAAGTCATTAATTACATACATTTAGCTCTTCATCTAGGTGGGCCAGGGGAAGGGACCTTATGATCTCCCCCATCTGAGTTGGCGTGTCAGCTAGTGATATCATTTCTTTTCAGGAGCCTAGCATAAGCAATCATGTTGTTGAGATTTCATGGAAGCAATGTTTCTGTCACTTATAGAAGACACAATTTCACAGTAGATCCTGGTCCTCTGGTTCTTGTGATTCCCACACACACTCTCTTCGCACTGTTCCCTGACCTTTAGATGCAGGGTGAGTTTGGATGTGTTAGTAGGGATAGGCACCCCATAGTCAGGACTCTTCATTTTACACAGTTGTCAATTTCTGTAATGGTCTCTGTGTCTGTTGCAAAAAGAAGTTCTTTGATGCAGGGCTTACCCATGGGCATAGGAATAAGCACTTAGGAGGCAGTTAGAGATTGTACTGGGTCTGGGAAACGACATGGTGAAGCTAGGTTAACAGTGCCAGACACATCTTCCTGCTGAGAAGTCTTTAAGTCTAGTTAGATGGTTATTGGTTGCTGCCAAGATACAAGGGCCACTATTGCACCTCTGCGGACATCTGGCTGTGCTGTCCATTGTTGTGATTTATAAGTGTCCAAACTGGGTAAGACGACTGTGTTTCCCACATGTCAGCACCTGCTGGTATTGTGAGAGCTAGTCTTAAAGGAGGAGGATTCCAGGTCAGCTGAGGATTGGCTGTGCCAAGTTCTGTGACCAATGTATATAGTGTCATCAGCAGTAGGGACTTTTCAAATTCTGGAAGACAGCCAGGTGTGATAACAACGGCCTACATTACGTGGTGGCAGTGGTGGGGTCTCTTGGATTACCCTAACCAACAAGTTGAAAGAACCATGCCTGTGACTGTGTATTTTGTTAGATGGGAGCATTACTACTCAAGTGGAAGAGTAATTTCACTTAAATGTGTGTGTGCATAAATATTACAAGTAATTTTGAGTAAACATAAAATAATATGATTTGCTATAGATCTCTCAAACATCCTTAGTGTTGCCTGTCCCTCTCCATGTGTGTTTCTCTCCCCAGGTAAGCCCCGTGCCCACTTCTTCCATCTCCCCCTTTGCAGTGCCGTCTCCTGCTATTCCCCTAGACGTAGCTACTTCCTCGCCCCGCCTCACCCCCATTCCCCTATTTACTTTCCTGGTTTCTGTGGTTACTTACTCCACTTTATATCCACGAGGACAAGGGAATTCTACTCAAACACAGAGAAAACTGAGACAATGAATGTTTGGGTAAATTGATGGAAGTAAAAACAAAACAAAACAAAACACACACAAAAATCTATACTGAGATAACCCAGACCCAGAAAGGCAAACACCACATGTTCTATCTCATTTGTGGTTCACGATTCTGGATTTTGATATAGCAGCAAGATGGCTGTGCCAATGTAGGTCAATCTGCATTTCAAACCCACCGGGTTCACAGTGTTTCACCAGGGTGGTGGGGAGAAACTGACGGCCTCTGGGACGTGAACACACAAGTGCCCTTCCTCCCCATATTTTCACTGGCCTAAAGGTCAGCCCCCCTTAGCCACTTTCCAACAGGCTCTGCTTTCCAGGTCACTGGAAATACTGGTGTGCTCCTCGTCCCTGAGTCACTTTAGATTCTTCTGAGTGTGTCTGGGAGTCAGGTGAGTCCGACCCGGTGAGCCTGATATGACAGTGATCACTGGTTGTGATTAAATGAGCAGGCTATCATCTAGGTAAAAGAGTTCCTTATCTTCTAACGCCAAAAGGGATAGCCTGGGTCCTTTCCCCTGGGTGGACAAGTATTTGTGTTTGTGTACTCTGTTTATGCCCACAAATAAAGAAAGGCTTCCTACTCAGGCAACTTCTGAATTATTAAGAGGAAGAGGAAGGCGCCTGGATACGGAACACTTACCTGACTCAGTGCAGATCAATCTAAAGTTGGTCTGTTTGAAAGGACGCTCAGGAAAAGGTGATCGTCCCCCTAGCCATAAACCAGCGCATGTTCTTTTTCTAGAATAACATTGTCTAACTGGAAGAAGACGTCTCTCCTGACAAGGCCTCCTGGCCACACACACACACACACACACACACACACACACACGCCTGCCACAGCATGCTCTTCCAACGTTACTCATTAATAATAGAGGAAGGGAAAGAGACTGGTGGATAAGGGAGAAAGGAAAGATAGGATTTCTGTTCCCTTTGGAAAGAGACAAAGAGCCAAGAAGGAAGATGGCAGGGGGAGGGACAGCCAGTGGGCAGAGCAGTGGCTCTAGAGGCTGAGTCCTGGTTCTTTGGCATTCTAACTCTGGAACCTTGAATCAATTGTCCAGTTTTCCTGGACACCTTCAGTGTCCTCTTCTAAAGGATGCCAGAATCTTTCCGATGGTATCTCTATAGTTACTGAGTGTACAGTTGTGTTATGCAGTGGCAGAGCCGCCGGTCACATTTGTATTTGACTATACAAATTTAAATTATAGGCGGACTTCATTGCACTGGGCTTTGTCTTACTGCACTTCATAAATACTGCATTGTTTATATGTGGTATATATGTGCATGCATGTTTATGTGTGTGCAGATGTGTGTACTTGTACATGCATTTCATGTGTGTGTATGCATATTAATTTATGGGTATGCTTATGGGTGTGCTTGTGTGCTTTGTGTACATGCAGGTGTGCATGCATATGGTTACATGTGAATGTGTATATGTGTATTGTGTGTGTGCATGTGTTCATATGTGTGTGCTCATGTGTGTGTGTGTCTGTGTGCATATGTGTACTTGTGTATATGCATGTTGTGTATGTATATCCATGAGTGTATGTGTATGTACATGTGTGTGAGTGTGCATATATACATGTGTGTGTGCACACACATGCGTGTGCACACATGGGGAGTTGGCCACCAGAGGCCAATGGGTGTCTTCCTCAATCTTCCTCCACATTATTTACTCCAGGGCTCAGGGTTCTGTTTTCCCAGTACTGAGATCACAAGCATACCACCTGCTCAGCTGTAACTTGGGTCCTGGGGATTAAACTTAGGTCCTCACCCTTGTGCAGCACACTTGTCCATCAAGTGAGCCATGTCTCCAGCTCCTCTCCACTGTGGGGTTCTAGCAACTGCGCCTCTAGCATGGCTACTGGAACCATCTTCTCCAGTAGTATATTTGACCAGTGCACTTTTTTTGCAGGAATTACCTAGGATGTATGCATTTTTTTAGGCACAAGAGTATTGTATTCTTATCCTATAAAACAATATAAACACAACTTTTATATCTACAAACAACCTGTGGCTAATTTTATTGCAATATCTTCATTGCAGTATTCACTTGTGTTGCAGTGGCTTTGAACCAAACCCACAGTATCTCTAAACATATCTATAATTAAAATTAAGTAACACTTTAAATCCCATGTTTCAGCAGCATTAGCCACATGCCAAGCATTTAATAGCCACATACACTTACTAGCAGCCATGTTGGACAGCATGTAAAATTTTTCATCATCCTGGAATTGTTGTGCTGGAGCCCACGCCACTGTGCCACCTGGACTCATATCGCACCCCTGCCCTTAGGAGCTGCAGGGCTTCCGACCCGCACCTGAACTGCTCTGTATCTGTTTCTCCATCTCCACTTTGAAGGTAACTAAAAACAGAATCTCTCTTAGGGTTGTTGAAAGAGAGAGAGAGAGGAGTGTGTGTGTGTATGTGTGTGTGTGTGTGTGTGTGTGTGTGTGTGTGTCCCACCTGGTGCATAGTAAGCATCACCCACACTGAAGCTATTCTCTGTCTGAACACTATTTAAGACCTTGCAGCATCTGACACATAGAAATCAACAAATACCTTAGATAAGTACATGTACAACATCAAGAGTTGGGGACTCTTTTAAGTACTGAGGTTTGCATTTTAGACGTGTCACCACTAACTGCTCCTAGTTTTGCCTCACCAAAAGACAGTGTCTTCTGGTCTATGTCAACCCTTCATCTTGCAACACAATACAAAATCCTGGCTTCAGAGCAGTATGGAGATGTTTTAGTCCTGTAATGTGCCTCAAGAGCTTTTTTGTCCTGTTTTGGTTTGGAGATTTCTAACTAATTGAATGGAAAAGATGTAGACCTAAAACCCATGCAGGGAGAACTAAATTCACTGGTCTTGCTTGGGCCAGCAAAATGCATTAAGCATTTTCAAGACCAGGCTCCAAACATGGAGGCTTCTTTGTTGGAATGGTTTTAGTTGTCAAAATACAAGATAGCGTTTGCCATGTCCGCCTTCCCACTCCCTTGGCCCTAGAAAATCTGCTTTGGGCAAAGAGAGGGTCTGTAGCTCATGCGTGCCTTTGATTGCAGAGCACAGCAATGTGAACTCATGTAAGCTGCCTCTGCACAATAGTCGGCATAGCCTTGTTTAGAAGAAGCACAGTAGAACAGGAATGGTTTGTCTGTCTGGTTTGGCAAGGACGATTTCCACCTGCAGCCTCAGCTTCACTCCTTGCACAGTCAGGAGGAAGGGTTGGGGCTTTAACTTGTGGTTTTAGCAAAGCTATTCCAAGCATCATGGAAAATGGTTGGATGCGGATACACCCTCTGCATACTCACTGACTCATATACTGCAGACACCATAGCAAGAACTGGACGTGAGCCACCCGTGAGGTGCTTCTGGAGAACGGATTCTTCCTACACTTGGTTTTGTAAAAGGTGGCACGAGGTCACAGTGACTTTGCACATGGCCTTGCACACACAACCATGGCCTTCACAGCTCTGTGATGAAATCTGAATGTTAGGCAATAAATGAGAGTGCCAGAGAAGAGGGCTTGAGATGAGGGAGGTGAGAACCAAATAGAAGCAACTGATGTCTTCAGAATAGGGAATTCATGGCAGAATGGAGGGACCGTGGGGTCAAGGTGTGGAGACCAGAACTGAAAGTGTGGCGGTGCTGGAGGCCGTGGCGTCAGGAGGGCACGGCCACTTCTTTGTTCCATATCCTGTGGAGGATAGCTAGAATTCTTAGAACACTCAATGAACTTAGACAAATTAGTTGTCTTTGGAGACATCAACATGAAGAGAAAGAAAACCAAGCTTTAAGACACTAAAGTCATGGGGCTGGGGTAAATTCTCCCCTCCCGATGTCACTGGGGACCTGAACTTCACGCAGCAGAGGAGAGCACGGACCCTAAGCCAGCTTGCCAAGATGGAGATGCATGGCAGCGTTACTCCAACACCAAGAGATTCAAATATCCTCTGGGGTCAGAGCCAGGAGCAGGAACAAGTGTGTTGCTCTTGGAGTCCTCTGTGATTCGTTTTTAAATGAAATGCAGATGTCTCTCTGCAGTAAGCAGAGAGACATCTCAGTGAGCCTTTCATAAGCTGGAAAAACCCTAAGTCAAAAATGCACTGAACACATCAAACCTACTGAACTGAATAGCACAGCTTTGCAAGACAGAATACCAAGCTATTTGTGTGCAATTGATCATGTGTTTATCACTGAATGCGATAAACCCAGGAGAATGTCAAAATTCAAGGTCATGAGTGTCACCTTTGTGTCATCTTAAAGCCAAACCACCATAAACTAGAGGTTGCATTCTTTTTCATTTTATAGGATTAATACCAACCATAGAAGTTATGAGTACACAAACCCCCCCTAATCCCACCACCATAGCTCCCCACTCTTAACACCGCAGTGCCTTTCAAAGAAAGGAGTGGAGCTGGCTCACACTTTATGGCCAAGTTCCTTGCCTTTGGTTGTATTTGTTTCCATATCATATATCTTGAGGGATTTTTTTACATAATGTTACTTAGAATAATATTTTGGGGAGTGTTAGTTGGGGTTTCTATTGCTGTGAAGAAACACAGGACCACAGCAACTCTTAGAAAGGAAAACATTTACGTGGGGCTGGCTTACAATCCAAAGGTTTAGACCATCGTCATCATGGCGGGAAGCATGGCAGCGTGCAGGCAGACATGGTACTAAAGAGGTAGCTAAGAATTCTACATCCAGATAGGCAATCAGCAAGATGGGAGTGCCACACTAGGCCTGGTTGAGCATCTGAGACCTCAAAGCCCACATGCAGTGAGACACACTTTATCCACCAAGGCCACGCCTACTCCAACAAGAACACACCCCCTGATAGTGCTGCTCCCAATGAGTCTATGGGGGCCATTTTCTTGCAAACCACCACAGAGCGGCATATTCATGTGTGTGATCCAAACATTTGCGTGGAGGTCAAAGGACAACCTAGAGTGTTACTCCTCATTTTCTGCCTTATTGAGAATGTCTCTTATTGCTCACCAGTGTCTCTGTCAGGCTAGCTGGCCCATGGGTTTCTGGGGAATTCTCATGTCTCTGTCTCCCGTCTCTCAAAGAAGACTCTAAAAGCTAGAAATAAACAGGTTCCCTGAAATGCAATGTATATTTTAGTTCTTCAAAAACATATTAAATCCCCGAACTGTCAAGGCTGCCTGCTCTTTTCTCACAGATGACAAAGAACGAAGCAAGCCAATCTACAGGTTTGTAAAATACCTTCTCCTCCGCACTGAACGAGTCAAATGATTTATCAGGTAAAAACCACAAAGTTTGGGTAAAAGCCCAAAGCTTCCAAGGTGCTGTGTGGGACTTCTCAAAAAATGTAATTCTAAATTTAGCTAAATTATAATATTTTAATAGTAAATGTTTTTATATTCTAATTCTGTGTAGATTTATTCAGGCTTCTTTTGACTTAATGAATATAAAAGGATAAAAAATCATAGATAGATAATTCATTTATAATTAGGCATAATTGTTTCCAGATAATTGTATTTCTCAAAAGTATTTATGGAAACCAAAGAAAAGAGAATTCTTTTCACTTGTAAAATCTGGGACTTTAACCAGATGACTTCTACTGTTTTGTGCTCTTTGACTTGATATCAAGTAGCTTACATTGCAAAAGATGTCTCAAAATAGCAGAGATCGTCATAAACTTCTATAGGAAATTGTCTTTCATGAGGGAATAAATTTGTGCTGGATACTCTATTGTGTCCCATAGCAAAAACAGTCATGTGGGAAAACAAAGATTTGCCATATACCTCCTTTGCATGAGTTCCTGCTCTAGTCACTGGACATTTAACAAGGGATATGCCTTCAATTCATAGTCTATAGGAAGGAGGCAGATAATAAAACCCTGACACTTAAATAAGTGTCAAAACAAGATAATTTACTTAAAAACGGAGAGGTAGGTAGATAGAAGAAAGGATGGAAGAATGGATGGGTGGATAGATGGATGGATACAAGACAAAATGGTGATGATAGATAGATAGATAGATAGATAGATAGATAGATAGATAGATAGATAGATAGATAGAGATAGAGAGATAGATGATAGAATGATAGATAATAGATGATTAATACATACATACATACATACATACATACATACATACATACATACATAGAATGATAATAGAATACAGAATACCAGACCACTTTTACCTTAGGTAGAGTTTAAATCACTACCAAAAAAAAAGTCAGCAGTAGTTGAAATATTGAAAACCATGCAAAGACCCAGAGCAAGATATTCCAGAGACAAGAGATAAGACTTGGGGGCTGAAGATATAGTTCAGTGGCTAGAAGCACTGGCTTCCAAAGGTCCTGACTTTAATTCCCAGCAACCACACAGTGGCTCCCAACCATCTGTAATGGGATCTGATGCCCTCTTCTGGCATGCAGGTGTACGTGCAGATAGAGCAAAAATATATATAAATAAGTCTTTTTTTTAATTCGATATAATTTATTTACATTTCAAATGATTTCCCCTTTTCTAGCCCCCCACTCCCCGAAAGTCCCGTAAGCCCCCTTCTCTTCCCCTGTCCTCCCACCCACCCCTTCCCACTTCCCCGTTCTGGTTTTGCCGAATACTGTTTCACTGAGTCTTTTCAGAACCAGGGGCCACTCCTCCTTTCTTCTTGTACCTCATTTGATGTGTGGATTATGTTTTGGGTATTCCAGTTTTCTAGGTTAATAACCACTTATTAGTGAGTGCATACCATGATTCACCTTTTGAGTCTGGGTTACCTCACTTAGTATGATGTTCTCTAGCTCCATCCATTTGCCTAAGAATTTCATGAATTCATTGTTTCTAATGGCTGAATAGTACTCCATTGTGTAGATATACCACATTTTTTGCATCCACTCTTCTGTTGAGGGATACCTGGGTTCTTTCCAGCATCTGGCAATTATAAATAGGGCTGCTATGAACATAGTAGAGCATGTATCCTTATTACATGGTGGGGAATCCTCTGGGTATATGCCCAGGAGTGGTATAGCAGGATCTTCTGGAAGTGAGGTGCCCAGTTTTCGGAGGAACCGCCAGACTGATTTCCAGAGTGGTTGTACCAATTTGCAACCCCACCAGCAGTGGAGGAGTGTTCCTCTTTCTTCACATCCTCTCCAACACTTGCTGTCTCCTGAATTTTTAATCTTAGCCATTCTGACTGGTGTAAGATGAAATCTTAGGGTTGTTTTGATTTGCATTTCTCTAATGACTAATGAAGTCTTAATAAAAAAATTTAAAATGAAAGAAGGTTCAGTACATGTTAGAAACAGGAATTATCTATGGTTAAACCAAGAGAGGTGTCAGAAATGAAGCAGACACCAAACTATGTAGTGCCTTGGAGGCCATCATGAGAACTTTTGTTTTGGTTGTGCTTGTAATATGAAATTAGTAGAGATAGTGGGGCGGTGGTGGTGCACGCCTTTAATCCCAGCAATTGGGAGGCAAAGGCAGGAGGATTTCTGAGTTCGAGGCCAGCCTGGTCTAGAGAGTGAGTTCCAGGATGGCTAAGGCCATACAGAGAAACCCTGTCTCAAAAAAATCAAACAAACAAACAAACAAAAACAAACAAGAGCTCTCTCCACAAGCCGACCAAGATGCCCAAAGGAAAGAAGGCCAAGGGGAAGAAGGTGGCCCCTTCTTGCTGTCGTCAAGAAACAGGAGGCCAAGAAGGTGGTCAACCCTTTGTTTGAGAAAAGGACCAAGAATTTCGGCATTGGGCAGGACATCCAGCCCAAAAGAGACCTAACACACTTCGTCAAATGGCCCTGCCACATCAGGCTGCAACGGCAAAAAGCCATCCTCCATAAGCAGCTCAAAGCCCCTCCTGCCATTAACCAGCTCACCCAGGCCCTGGACAGACAAACAGCGACTCAGCTGCTTAAGCTTGCCCACAGGTACAGGCCAGAGACAAAGCAGGAGCAGAAGCAGAGGCTGCTGGCCCGTGCTGAGAAGAAAGCCGCTGGCAAAGGGGACGACCCAACTAAGAGACCACTGTCCTCCGAGCAGGAGTCAATACTGTGACCACCTTGGTGGAGAACAAGGAGGCTCAGCTGGTGGTGATGCCCATGATGTAGACCCCATTAAGCTGGTGGTTTTCCTGCCTGCCCTGGGTTGAAAGATGGGCGTGCCCTACTGCATCGTCAAGGGAAAGGCCAAGCTGGGTACCTGGTCCACAGGAAGACATGCACCACTGTCGCCTTCACACAGGTTAACTCAGAGGACAAGGGTGCTCTGGCTAAGCTGGTGGAAGCTATTCAGACCAATTATAATGACAGATATGACAGGATCCGCCGCCACTAGGGAGGCAATGTCCTAGGTCCTAAGTCTGTGACTCGCATTGCCAAGCTGGAAAAGGCAAAGGCTAAAGAACTCGCCACTAAATTGGGTTAAATGTGCAGTAAGTTTTCTGTACACAAATATAATTACAAAACTCCCAGAAACAAAAACAAAAAAAAACAAAAAAAAAAAAAAAAACCAAGGAAGAAATCAGTGAAGATGCTTAAGAAGAGATCTTAGCCCTCGGGTGCTTGACAGTCTACACAAGACAAAGATGTATATTGAGCAGGACGTTCCATAGGAAATCAGAGAGCAGGGTGCTCAAGTGGTTAACATAACAGAATGACAGGTGCACTGTGAACTGAGTCCCAGAGGAACATCAAGGTGTGGGGCTGGATTCAACAGAAACGGGGGAACAAAGCAGGGGAGAGCATTGGAACCCCAAAGGGAGACCTGCTGCTGGCTTCACACTGGATGGTCACCATAAGGAGACCTGAGACCTGCTAAGGTCACACTGGACTGTCACCTCACACCTGCTCCCCAGCCCTCCTGGAAACTGGGAAACTCTGGGAGGGAAGAGCCAGTGTGTTCTCCTGGCTTTATCTTTGCACCTTGGGCACACAATGCCAGGTGCTTAGTGAATATTTATAGAAACTCACTGAGCCCAGTAAAGTAAACAGTGTGTGTGGAGACCAGTAGGAGCCAGGAGCAGAGTGGGGCTGGGTGTGGAAGAGCCAGCCTCTGCTAAGAACTGAAAGTTTATGGAGCATAAATAATTTAAGATTCGTTTATCTGTTTATTGTTGGACCAGAAAATAAATAAATAAATAAAACCAGAATCTGGACCTGTCTCATTGAAATTATCTGGCTTCATTTAAGTACTGGCTATAGAATGCTAGTTTTTTTTTTTAATCTTATTTGACTTTTTTGATAGTGGTGGAAGGAATCTCAAAGAGGCAGGTGATTAGTCTCAGAAACTACAACATCCAAAGCATCTACAGTGAGCAGAGAGAACAAACGTCGTTTCCAGTGTGAACACCAAACCCAGAGGCACGAAGTCAGTCATCACACATTGCAGTTGTTGATTGGGGAAGGAGCTTGGATTTAGAGTGCTCAGGCTGTGCAGCCACAGGGGTGTATCTACTTATGCCCCCCCCAGCATCCATAGGGAAGCCATCTGATTAATACCTCGAACAAATACATTTACAAGAGCCCTGCCTGGCTGTGCCCTCTTGACGCAGAAAAGAATTCTCATTAAGATCACATCACTGGGAAGAGGTTTAAGAAACACCCCTGGCCCCATCTCCTCCCTTCCCTTGGCTCCTATAAGGAACCAGAAACCCACCGAGCTCCGTAAAGCAGACAGTGTGTATTGGGGCATATTGGGGATTTGCAGTGGGCTGTGTTTTGTTCAAGCAATGCTGGGAGCTGGGGTGATAGCTCAGTTGGTAAACTGCTCTCCTTAAAAGCTGAAGGATCTGACTTTGATTCCACAGCACCCACACAACGACAGTCACAGAAAACATCTGGCGTGGTGACACACAACCCAAGCAACAGGAAAGCAGACAGGTGGGTTCCAGGGGCTTGGTGGCCTGCCAGCCTAGAAGACTCGGCAGGTTCCACATTTCAGTCTGATGAGAGACCTGTTTAAAACAAGCAGACAAAACAAAATGAAAACATGACATGGTGAGCATTTGAGGAAAAGCAGTTGGCTCTATTAGCCTATGGCCTATGTCTCTTCCAGGGTGACCTTTGTGCTGCACAGGATCACCTGACCTTTGAACTAGTAGCCCTTTATTCTTTCTCTTTCAGAAACAGTGTTTGGTGACACTCAGAATAGTACAGAATTTGAGATATTGCCATAAACTAACCCAGCCTATAAAAAAACCAGATTTGCCCAAACATGTGGTCATAGAATGGCCCTGCCTTACAACTAAGACAGTTAGGAAAACACCAAAATCTGCTTACAGTGTGTGTGTGACAAGGCAAACTTCATGGGATCCACGTTGCCGCATCCAACGTCCCTATGACATCGTCTGAAAGTAAACCTGATGGCAGCATCCAGCAGTCCTTTCTTACTAAAGAGCAGAAGACTATTAGGACAGCGTTGAGGACACAAGCGCGTAAGCAGGAAGCTAACTAAATATGAAGCTTGACTGGGTAATAAACTGAGAGAGAGAGCCAGGCCAGAGCCACCTGGGTGAATGGATGCCCCGCGTCCTTAGCCCTGACAGAGATGAGTGTCACAGAGGGGAAGGAACTACTGTTCCGCTCACCCTCCCGAGCAAGGGGCAGAAGGGAAGAAAATACTGTGCCTAGGCAGGGGACCTGCCACTCTCTGGCGTGTAGTCCCAGTGAGTCACCTCACAGCCAAACTCCCGGGACAGCTTTGTCAACATGCCTAACAGGGCGCTTTTTAGAGAGGACTCTCTTTAGTTAAGGGCAAAATTTTGGAGAAAGCAGAGAGAGAAAGGCTGAACCAGTTCAGCTTCATGCAGAAGGGGGAGAGAGGGGATTCGTGGAAGAATGAAAAGAAAAGACTAGGAGAAGAGGGGTTCTTTTGCATGTCGGATGCAAAGCGCTCCCACATCACCTAGAAGTTCATATCCTAGCCAAGAGATTTGTAACTGTCACTTTACATAATGAGGGGAGTTTGCAGAGTTGATAAGTCAGAGAGCTTGACGTGGGCTGATTGAGTGGCCACAATAGACACACAAGGTCCTTATAAGAAAGAGGCGGAGCTGGCTGCGACAGACCCTGACAGTCATCACTGAGCAGATGAGAATGAGACTGGAGGATTCAGGATGGTTCGGGCTAGCCTGGGCTACCCCTGAGAGCTGGAGATGCAGTTTAGTAGAACAACATTTGCTAGGCATGCTCAGTGCCCTGAATCAGACACTGGGTGAGGAAGAAGGAGGTGGGGGAGGAGAAGAGAGGAGCAGGAAGTTTGGAGAGGAGGTGGAGTGCTGCTGGTTTTGACGGTGGAAGGACCACAGGGAACACAGGTGACCGCTAAGTGCTCTGAGCCGGAAACACGAAGGAGACAGACTGCCTGTAGACTCCTGAAGACTCAGAACTGTCGACCGACAGCCTTGGACTGATTTACGTCATCGAGTACGTGTGAGCATCAAGAGGGAGCTCACGGACTGAGTTCCGTTGGGTTTGTGATAGCATTTC